>NC_056747.1:1002945431-1002980431 GCF_019279795.1 Protopterus annectens | reverse complement strand
CACTTAGGTGAGGTGCCAGTTAATTTTGTAGTTCATGTAGTACACAGACTGGGATGCTATCTGGTCCCATGGATGCTGTATTCTTAACTTTGGAGAGTGCGGTTTCTACCTGTGTGGCCATGATTACCAGAATTTGTCAGTCTTTTGGTATTGAGATGGGCCCTTTAGGGGGTGAGAGGGTGGTGAAGTTTGCACTAAATCGATCTGCCAGTATATTGGCAATATCCTTGGCATCAGTATATTTATTGCCATTCTGTTGTAGCTCAGAGCAGATCTGAGCATTGCCATTTAGATTCTTGACATAACTATAGAATGCCTTGTGGTTGTCTTTGGAATCTTTGGCAATTTTATTTTTGTAACTAGCTTTGGAGGATTTTATGAGTAATATCAACTTCTTACTCAGGCTGGTAAGGGAGTTTTTTGTATCCTGGGATTTTCCTCTTTTCTGCAACAGTTTCTTCCTTCTGTTGTATAGTTTGTTTATGGCAGGAGACCACCAGATTGGCTTCCTTTTTTTGGAGGAGAGCATCTTGGTTCTATTTGGGATGGCACGATTCATGCACGAGTGGATGTGCTTGTACAGTGCCTTAGTGTAGGATTCAGCAGTCTAACTTTCAGCTCCCATCTGCATAGGTGTCATGCAGTTTGTCATTTCTGACTTGAGTAGCATGAAGTTGCCTTTGGAGAAGTGTTTTACAGAGGTTTCCATACTGGGGGTTGGGGGTGGGATGTGGATGCCAAGGGTGATTTGCTGATTGTCAGATCTGACCAATGAGGGGGTGACCACTGGTGTGGAGCATCTATCTCCCATGTTGGTAATGGCCAGGTCTAGGATATTGGAGCCCCTGGTGGGACAATGGATTAGTTGATCCAGAGCGTTGGAATTTATGAATTCCAAGAACCGTTGGGTAAAGGTGTTGGTACCCGAGTAGTTTTCCCAGTTAATGGCAGGGTAGTTATAATCACCCACTATTAGGGTGTTTGATTGTATCTTAATATTTTCCAGTATGTTTAGAAAGGTGTAGTGAGAAACTTGGGGCATGGTGGGGGATATGTAGCAAGCTACAATTTGGATTGCAGTCTTACCTAGTGTTAGTTGCACCTGTAGAATTTCAGAATCATTGCATTGGGCAACTAGCCTGGAGGTGTGAATAACCTTGGTGAATATGGACACTCCTCCACCTTTAGTGTTTCTGTCTTGGTTTGGTGTCTGAAAAGTGTGGTAAGAGTTGTAGCCTGGTATTGCAGAGGTTCTCTCTGGAGCCTTGAACCAAGTCTCAGTTACTGCACAGATATCGATGTTCTCCATTTTTAGGAGTGCCTCCAGAGAGTGCATTTTGAGATTTAGACTTCTAGCATTGAGTAGCATTACCTTCAGATTTTGCATGCTTGTATCTGTTACTGTGGTGGTTTTGTACTTTGAACCTTGCCTAAAAATGGCACTATATGGATGGCAAGAGCTGTAGCCAGTAACCTGAATCCCAGGGGTGACAGATGCAGACCATTTCTGGCAAAGCATCATGGTTTGTCAATCATGTCATTCCAGGCAGACAGATACTGGATCCCTTTTGAATGACACCAGAAGCTTAGCCAATTGTTGAAGTAAATCATTTTCTCCTTATACTGTGGTATCATTCTGGGCGAAGGCAGGATGCTACTCAGGGCTAGGGTCATACCTGCCTGGGCCACATGATCCAAGAGCTCTTCCATGTCTCTTTTCATGTAGTCCAGAGAGGTACATCTCAAATCATTCACTCCAACATGGACAATAACAGAGTCATATTTGTACTTTTTGTGGAGTGACTTGATGCATGCTTTATGTGGCGGATCCTGGCACCCGACAGGCAGCTGACTGTAATTTTCTCCTTGATCAGCCTGGTGAGTGGGACAGCAGTGTGCCTGACTATAGAGTCACCTATGACTAAAGTGTTGGGTATATTGTCTTGCCTTAGGGGCTGTTGTTGAGTAGCACACTGGTATTGTGTCACTTTGGTTGTGACTGGTGTTTGTTTGCGTTTCAGCTTTGGAGGTCCTTGTTGCTTGGGCAGGTTAATGTTAAGGGCTTCCGCATATGTGGGTTTAGTGTTGCTATGTGTGGATGTTGATGGTGTGGGTTTAGAAGGGCTATGTGTTGCTTGAGGTGTGGTGCAGGTGTTAACCTTCTCCTCTTGATTGTCTAGCACAATCTTGGCTGGAGAGAGCTTTGCTTCCAGTTTGGCTATGTAAGTGCATCTCTCACAGGTTGTAGTGTTGGGTGGTAGGAGAAGAAGGTTGTCTGTGTACATGAGACAGTTGCTGCATTGCCCCAGTATGCCCAGATTCACCAGGTGGACAGGAGAAATCACTGGAAGCTGACCCTTGGACATGCCTGTTTAGGTACAAAAGCTGTTTTCCCTTATGTTTGCAAGGTACTTTGCAATTATAGGCTGTTTAGTGCCTACAATTAATTTCTCCTTATTAACAAGGAGAGTTGAGTGCTTGTGTCATTTTAAGGCTTCCTAGAGCTTTCCAGCAGGTTCTAGAGCAGGTGCTAGTCACAGTGGCTCAGATTTTAGTGCTACTACTGAGAAACCAGCTAGTTCTAATGGAAAATTGGAAGAGCAGACTTTCTGGCACCTGGAATTCCTGCACAAGTACATACAGAAACATATTACCCTTCAACTAAATGCAGGGGGGGCAAGCCCTGTATTTACCCCTGCTATTTAAATATATCAACTCCGAGATTGCACTTCACTACACTAAGTGCTATCTTGGAGTTGATATATTTAAGTAGCAGGGGGTGTGGGGGGCACAGCCCCCCACATTGGGGGTGCAAGGAGGCTTGCCCCCCTGCTTATACTTGGAGAACAGTAATATAGTTTGTGTTTTATTTGTTTCTGCATGTACTTGTGCTGGAATATATTGAGTGTTGATATACTGTGTGTTTTCAGGATTTTGAGTTTCAATATTTTGAGTTTTCGGTATTTTGAACTTTCAGGATTTTGGTCTTTAGGATTTTGGGCTTTCAGGATTCTGCAGCACTCCCATACACACACACACACACACACACACACACACACACACACACACACACACACACACGCACACACAAACATAGTAACACTTAAAATAAGTGCAACAATGTTGACAACTGTCTAGTAGTAGACCTCATATGGTTGACTAGGCAGCTGGTCAACAGGTGTGCAAGATCACATAAATTCAGGGGATGGTAAATTTTCCCCTTACCCTGTGCTGTGTTTGTACAATCTTGGAGTTAGTATGCATAATTAGAAGGGGTATGAGGGAGAATTATGTTTTATTTTGTTTTAAAAAAGTAAGAAATTGCATGAAATTACGCTGTTTCTTGGCTTATGAGTAGTTATGTGTCTACTTCCATGTTTTTGACCATATGCGGTCAATATTTTGTCGGTCATCTTCAAGTGTTTTGTGTAATAAGTGGTCCAACCCTATAGATGTATCTCTCTCTCTCTATATATATATATATATATATATATACATATATATGGGTCTACTTTTTATTACTGAAATTACATTTAACCGAACTTCAGGTAACCAAGATCAGTTTTCCGAATCTACAGCATTCCAAACACTGACTTTCCCAAACCACAAAACACTAACAATGCACCTATGGAAAAAAATAAACCAAAAAACACACATCTCCTAACATTTTCTATACCAACTCCGAGATCGCACTACAGTAAAAACATGGATGGATTTCACAGTATTAACTGTAGTGCGATCTCCATTTAAATGTTATCATGCTGTAAAAATTATTTTCTGTATGCTCTACTCCATTCCCGTAAAGCTCTCTTTACCCTAGAGAATGCTAATGTCTGTGCGGTCACTGAGAAGTGATTTAAAGCCACAGAGAGCACACCAACAGTGCAAGGTTATAATGCAGGCCACATATTTAGGCCAGCTACTTCACAGGCAGGCACTAAAGGTGGAGGTGCCTCTACTTACATCAAAAATAAATATAGTTCAAGGCTGGTCAAACAGGACAATGCACTAGAGATGCTCCATGTAATCACTATAGATAAAATCCAATAGCACTTCCTTGCAAGCTATAGTTCCCCCTCTATGACCTAGGAAACCCATACCATGTATTTAAACGTATTAGAAACACTAACCATCCAGCCCAATACTTTAATTACCCACTATTTCTAGGAATCCTATATGACACCAAATGTACATGCACAGAGATTCCTGGATTTTTTAAACACAAACTCCCTGGACCAGATTGTCAATACACCAACCAGGGGTGCAACCATACTGGATCTGGTCCTCACTAATATGGGAGACTGCTGCCTTCCCTGATGAAGTCAGACCACAAAATGGTCTCCTTTGAAGTAAAAATAAACCTGGACCCTCAGCTAAACCTGGAATATTCAGAAACTATTCTAAGGCTAACCTCCTGCTTTTAAGTGAAAACCTGTAAAAATGTCAAGCCTCCATAAACCATGAGAACACTTCTGCCTATGCAGAACTGTGCACACAAACCCTGTACAAGCATGTTAATAGCTGCATAGAGGTAGCTGTACCAACCAGGAAGAAGTACAGAACTAACTCAAAAAACAAGCCACCCTGGTGGAATCACAAAATCAATTGGTTGTATAGCAGGAGGAAGAAAATCATGGCAAAATTTAGGAGATGCAGCATCCAGGAGGATAAAAGCAATCTCATCAAACTAAACAAGCAACTCAGAGGACAAATACAGTCTACCAAAGCCAAATTTGAGGTAAGTTTGGCCTCCCAGGCCAAGGACAACCACAAAGCATTTTTTAGCTATGTCTACAACCTCAAAGGCAATACACAATTGTGTGCAGAGCTCATTGTAAATGGAGCCACCTATACTGAACCAGAAGATATAGCAAACCTTTTGGCTGATAAATTCAGCTCCAACTTTGCCCTCTCTCCCCTCTAACCTTCCCTCAGGAAATATCATCAAATATAGCTCCCCCTACTATGACTAGGGAACAGGTCCTTAATGCTCTCTCTAAGTCCAAGAACACTGCATCAATGGGCCCAGACAATATCCCAAGATGCCTTCTAAATAGCATGAAACATGACCTATCAGGGCCTGTGTATCTGCTATTTAACAGTAGCCTCCAAACAGGCTTCATGCCTTATGAATGGAGAAAGGCAACAATCATCCCTCTGCACAAAAGTGGGCCATCTACAGACCCTGAAAACTACAGACCCATAAGTCTTACTAGTCTTATATGTAAAGCCATAGAAAGAATTATCATGGAGATGATCAACAGAGATACAGTAAACTTCCCGACACTGGACCCAACCCAGTTTGGTTTCAAGGGCAGATCATGCCTACTCTGGTGGATTTGTTCAAGAAGGTCACCAAAACAATGGAAGATGGCAAAATTGTTCACACTGCCTACCTTGACCTGGCCAAGGCGTTTGACACAATACCCCACTTGGGTATTGTTGACAAACTCAAGAGGTTAGGTACAAACCCATATGTCACCCAGTGGATAGCCAACTGGCTCACAGACACAACCCAGGAAATTAGAATTGGGGAGTACACCTCTACAAAGAGGCCAATCACAATTGGAGTCCAACAGGGATCAGTCCATGGACCGCTTCTTTTTGGCATTTACTTCTCAGAAGTCAAGGCCAATGTCAGTGGTCTCTGGTTGGCTAAATATACAAATGATTGCAAATTAGGAGCTGTCATTGAATCTCACACTGACACAAATGTTCTCCAGGAGGGGCTGACACAGACAAACAACTGGTGTCAGAGCCATGGACTAAAACTAAATGCCAAAAAATGCATAATAGTGTCCTTTGGGAAGTCATCCATCCCTGGTAGCCATCATATTGACAATACACCCCTTAGAGTTGACCCAGTAGTCAGGGACGTAGGGACACACATAAATAGTAATTGAGCCTTTGATCATCACGTGTCTACAGTGGTGACAAAATCATTCTATGTTGTGCAACTTATAAACAAAGGTATGGCATCTAAGAACAATGAAGTCATTGTTCCACTGTATTTGGCATTCATCAGACCTATCATTGAGTACAATGCCCCCTTTGGTATCTATCTAACCAGGCATATCCAACAATTGGAATGTCCACAGAGGTTTCTCACTAAATGAATACAGGGAATAAGTAACATGTCCTATGCAGACTGCCTTAAGGTCCTATCTTTGTATTCTGTCTCCTACAGACTTTTGAGGGGAGATCTATGCCTGGCATTCAGGGCATTGTCAGACCCCACTTTGATGGACTTCCTGCATATCCACAAAACAAAAAGCGTCAGAATTCTCCCTTCTAAAGACTTAAACATTGCCTGTGATATATAGGATCTGCTAGGGAGATAGGTATGTATCCCAGAAACTACCCTATCTATGGTACAGGCTCCCCATCCTTGTGAAGCAGAGCTGTACCCTAATCCATTTCAAGTGCAACTTGGACAATTGGATGGGAAACCAAACATTCATCTCTGGTTTGGCACCTATGTCTCTAATGGACTAGTTGCAAGACTAATGGTAAGCTGCAAATGGTTCATCTCCCAGGCCCATGCTTACACTTATCAAGGGTATCAAAATTTGTGAGAGATTTGGGATGCATGGCTAGGCATAAAAAGGCCCTTGTGGTTGTTAGCTTAGTAAACCCCTTTGAACCTATGAACCTAAATTGCTAACATTACTGTCATATTTGCCATGCCACAGAACTGGTACTGTGTGCAAGAAGGTATATAAACACTATATACTTGTACTTCCCACACTACCAGCTTCATGTTTAGTACTTCACTGAAACAAACTTTAGCAAACTTAGACTTCGGAATACTGTAGATTTGGAAAACTGGTCACGGTTACTTGAAGTTCAATTAAACGTAATTTTGATAAGAGAAAGTAGACCCATATATATATATATATATATATATATATATATATATATATATATATATATATATATATGCATTGTGAACAGTCATGTGTTATTGCACTTCATATAAACTGTATATGGGTGGTCCTGAGGCCCTTACAAGCCTAGCCAAGAATTTAGTCTATGTTCCAACAAGTCACACCCTATGCCACTGTCCAGCAGGGATACAGGTGGAATCCCAGGGGTGTATTTTCTGTTCCCCATCCAGTTATTCATGTTGTGCTTAAAAAATGGTTAATGAGGTACTCTGCTTGATGCAGAGAAGGAGTCTATTCCACAAAAGGGGGAGTCTGGGAGTCCCGCCAACAAGTCCTATTGATGTCACAGACTGGGTGGAGGTCATGCATGTGGGTTACTTGAGTGGAGCTTGACTTGCGGAAAAGCAGCAGTCCCATGAAGGTGGGGTCTGAGATTGCTTTGTATGCCAGACAGAGGTCACCTCTGAGGAGTATGTAGGAGACCAAGTAGAGAGACAGTCTTTAGCCTATCTGTGTAGGGTAGATGTTTGAGGCCCTGGATTCTCCTGGTGAGGAGCTGCACGTGCTTTGTGAGGTACATGGTGAAAGGGGCATTATACTAAATAATGGGTCTTATAAGGGAAGAATACAGGGATGTTATGACCACCTTGTCTTTGGATGAGATACTCTTACTAATGAGGTGGGCCATGTAGAAAGCTTTCTGTACAACAGGACAATATGGTGGTCAAAAGTCAGTTTGTTATCAACCTGGGTGCCCAAGTCCCTCATGACTGATTGTGTGCTTAGGACCTTAGTATCAATGTGATAATTTGTGAGGGCATCATTTTCCTCAAAGTGGACGATGCTGCAGTTTTTGGCATTCAGTTTGAGGCCACGTTTCTGGCACCAGTCATCTGTCTGGGTGAGACCCTCTTTAAGGATGTCCACATCACTAGGAGAATTGATGACAGCACCCAGCTTGCAGTCATCTACAGACTTCTTCAGCCATAACTCACTGGTTTTGGCCTGCACCTCAGAAAAGTATATCTCAAACAGCAGAGGCCCTAAGACCAATCCCTGGGGTACACCACTTGTTACGAGTCTACTGCTTGAGGTGGCTTTCTCTATTTTGCTAGGTGGGTTCTATCAGTAAGGCAGTTTGCTACCCATCTTGTAATATTTGGATTGATGCCTAGGTGAGAGAGTTCATCTATTATACCTGAATGGGGAATAATATTGAAGGCTTTGGCCAGATCAAGATAGGTGATGTGCACCTTCTTCCTCTTGTCCATGGCCTCGATGACTGTCTCAAAGACGTCAACCAAATAAATTTAACAGGCATGACCTCCACTTGACGAAACCAGACTGTGTGGGATTGAGAGTCTGGAGGTTGCCAATGTCCTTGTTAATGAGGTCAATGATAATCCACTCCATGGCCTTGCAGATCAGGCTAGTTAGTCTGTTGGGTCTATAATTTCCTGGATCAGTGGATGCTCCACCTGTGTGCAAAGGGATGACAGTGGTTGTTCTCCACTTGGCTTGGATGAAGTCAGTACTCAGGCTTTGGCTGAATATAGTGCCTAATGGTATTACAAGTTCCTGCCTGAGTTCATGTAGGATGCATCCTGGAATGTTATCGGGTCCCAGGGAGGCTGTATTTTTTACCTTTGAGAGGGCAATCGATCAGAGGTGGTGAGTTTCTTTGCTTTATTTCGAAGCATTTTATATTCATTAAGGAGCAGATTTGTTTTGAGTTTCTGGTAGCGTGCCCAGACTTTATCCCTATGTCTCATGGTAGCAAGAGTGTGTGTAGAGAGCCAAGGGGCTGATTTAGTCTTAATTCTCTTTGTCCTTAGGGGAGCTTGAGAGTCAAGTAATGTCAAGAAAGTAGTATTAAAGTGTGTCACTGCTATGTCTAGTGGAAGGGTTTTTAGGCAGTTCCATTTTATTGCTTGTAAGGAGTTTACAAAGGTAGTTGGGTTGAAATTTTTTTGGTCACGGATAGTTATATAGTTGTGGGTTTGTTGAAGAACAGTGGGAAGTCGGTTGGTGAAAGTGGGTGTGTGATCACTAAGGGAGTCTGGAAGGGTGCAACTGTTGGAGAAATAGTGAGGGTGGGAGACAAGGATCCAATCCAGTGTACTTCCAGTGGAGAGGTTTTTTGCAGGGCGAGTTACAGAATTGATTAGTTGAGAGAAATTGTATAGGTTAATGTTTGAGGAGTTTGTTGGAGATTGAATGCAGGCCCAGTTGATGTTTACATCTCCCATGATTATGGTTTCATTGGTAATGTTACTAGAAATCCAAGAAAGGATTTGTTCAAGTGTGGAGATGTTGTCCCCTGGGGGTATATAAACGGATGCTAGACAAATGTGTTTGTGGTTATTTATTTGTAGTAGAGTAAGGAGAAGTTCAGCATTAAACCAAGCAAAAAGGGAAGCGACGACAATTGCAGGTAGAAGAAGATCCTCCAAATTTATTAACACACAGAATCACGAAATAATCCACAGAATGAACGCCTTCACAGTTACAGCGTTTTCGTCCAAATGGACTTCATCAGATAAAATCACCTTTTACTTAATGATATTTATATATAGAACCATTAAAACTTGCACCAATCATTAGTCTGTTCTCATTTAAAGCATGCAAATCAACCTACAAGCTACTAAATAAATAATTAGTTCATCACTTCCTGTTTCCATGAAAATTGATTCTTAGTTATAAATAAATAAACTTTAAATAAATAAATAAATATATTTGTTACTTTAAAAACTCCTGAAAATGTTGACAATTTATAAATATTCTATGATAGTGTTAAAAGGTTAAAAAGTGTTCATAAAAAACCTACTCTGGTGGATTTCTTCAAGAAGGTCACCAAAACAATGGAAGATGGCAAAATCGTTCACACTGCCTACCTTGACCTGGCCAAGGCGTTTGACACAATACCCCACTTGGGTATTGTTGACAAACTCAAGAGGTTAGGTACAAACCCATATGTCACCCAGTGGATAGCCAACTGGCTCACAGACACAACCCAGGAAATTAGAATTGGGGAGTACACCTCTACAAAGAGGCCAATCACAATTGGAGTCCAACAGGGATCAGTCCATGGACCGCTTCTTTTTGGCATTTACTTCTCAGAAGTCAAGGCCAATGTCAGTGGTCTCTGGTTGGCTAAATATACAAATGATTGCAAATTAGGAGCTGTCATTGAATCTCACACTGACACAAATGTTCTCCAGGAGGGGCTGACACAGACAAACAACTGGTGTCAGAACCATGGACTAAAACTAAATGCCAAAAAATGCATAATAGTATCCTTTGGGAAGTCATCCATCCCTGGTAGCCATCATATTGACAATACACCCCTTAGAGTTGACCCAGTAGTCAGGGACGTAGGGACACACATAAATAGTAATTGAGCCTTTGATCATCACGTGTCTACAGTGGTGACAAAATCATTCTATGTTGTGCAACTTATAAACAAAGGTATGGCATCTAAGAACAATTAAGTCATTGTTCCACTGTATTTGGCATTCATCAGACCTATCATTGAGTACAATGCCCCCTTTGGTATGTATCTAACCAGGCATATCCAACAATTGGAATGTCCACAGAGGTTTCTCACTAAAAGAATACAGGGAATAAGTAACATGTCCTATGCAGACTGCCTCAAGGTCCTATCTTTGTATTCTGTCTCCTACAGACTTTTGAGGGGAGATCTATGCCTGGCATTCAGGGCATTGTCAGACCCCACTTTGATGGACTTCCTGCATATCCACAAAACAAAAAGCGTCAGAATTCTCCCTTCTAAAGACTTAAACCTTGCCTGTGATATATAGGATCTGATAGGTATGTATCCCAGAAACTACCCTATCTATGGTACAGGCTCCCCATCCTTGTGAAGCAGAGCTGTACCCTAATCCAATTCAAGTGCAACTTGGACAATTGGATGGGAAACCAAACATTCATCTCTGGTTTGGCACCTATGTCTCTAATGGACAGACGTAAGCTGCAAATGGTTCATCTCCCAGGCCCATGCTTACACTTATCAATGGTATCAAAATTTGTGAGAGATTTGGGATGCATGGCTAGGCATAAAAAGGCCCTTGTGGTTGTTAGCTTAGTAAACCCCTTTGAACCTATGAACCTAAATTGCTAACATTACTGTCATATTTGCCATGCCACAGAGCTGGTACTGTGTGCAAGAAGGTATATAAACACTATATACTTGTACTTCCCACACTACCAGCTTCATGTTTAGTACTTCACTGAAACAAACTTTAGCAAACTTAGACTTCGGATTTGGAAAACTGGTCACGGTTACTTGAAGTTCAATTAAACGTAATTTTGATAAGAGAAAGTAGACCCATATATATATATATATATATATATATATATATATATATATATATATATATATATATGCATTGTGAACAGTCATGTGTTATTGCACTTCATATAAACTGTATATGGGTGGTCCTGAGGCCCTTACAAGCCTAGCCAAGAATTTAGTCTATGTTCCAACAAGTCACACCCTATGCCACTGTCCAGCAGGGATACAGGTGGAATCCCAGGGGTGTATTTTCTGTTCCCCATCCAGTTATTCACGTTGTGCTTAAAAAAGGTTAATGAGGTACTCTGCTTGATGCAGAGAGGGAGTCTATTCCACAAAAGGGGGAGTCTGGGAGTCCCGCCAACAAGTCCTATTGATGTCACAGACCGGGTGGAGGTCATGCATGTGGGTTACTTGAGTGGAGCTTGACTTGCGGAAAAGCAGCAGTCCCATGAAGGTGGGGTCTGAGATTGCTTTGTATGCCAGACAGAGGTCACCTCTGAGGAGTATGTAGGAGACCAAGTAGAGAGACAGTCTTTAGCCTATCTGTGTAGGGTAGATGTTTGAGGCCCTGGATTCTCCTGGTGAGGAGCTGCACGTGCTTTGTGAGGTACATGGTGAAAGGGGCATTATACTAAATAATGGGTCTTATAAGGGAAGAATACAGGGATGTTATGACCACCTTGTCTCTGGATGAGATACTCTTACTAATGAGGTGGGCCATGTAGAAAGCTTTCTGTACAACAGGACAATATGGTGGTCAAAAGTCAGTTTGTTATCAACTTGGGTGCCCAAGTCCCTCATGACTGATTGTGTGCTTAGGACCTTAGTATCAATGTGATAATTTGTGAGGGCATCATTTTCCTCAAAGTGGACAATGTTGCAGTTTTTGGCATTCAGTTTGAGGCCATGTTTCTGGCACCAGTCATCTGTCTGGGTGAGACCCTCTTTAAGGATGTCCACATCACTAGGGGAATTGATGACAGCACCCAGCTTGCAGTCATCTACAAACTTCTTCAGCCATAACTCACTGGTTTTGGCCTGCACCTCAGAAAAGTATATCTCAAACAGCAGAGGCCCTAAGACCAATCCCTGGGGTACACCACTTGTTACGAGTGTACTGCTTGAGGTGGCTTCCTCTATTTTGCTAGGTGGGTTCTATCAGTAAGGCAGTTTGCTACCCATCTTGTAATATTTGGATTGATGCCTAGGTGAGAGAGTTCATCTATTATACCTGAATGGGGAATAATATTGAAGGCTTTGGCCAGATCAAGATAGGTGGTGTGCACCTTCTTCCTCTTGTCCATGGCCTCGATGACTGTCTCAAAGACGTCAACCAAATAAATTTAACAGGCATGACCTCCACTTGACGAAACCAGACTGTGTGGGATTGAGAGTCTGGAGGTTGCCAATGTCCTTGTTAATGAGGTCAATGATAATCCACTCCATGGCCTTGCAGATCAGGCTAGTTAGTCTGTTGGGTCTATAATTTCCTGGATCAGTGGATGCTCCACCTGTGTGCAAAGGGATGACAGTGGTTGTTCTCCACTTGGCTTGGATGAAGTCAGTACTCAGGCTTTGGCTGAATATAGTGCCTAATGGTATTACAAGTTCCTGCCTGAGTTCATGTAGGATGCATCCTGGAATGTTATCGGGTCCCAGGGAGGCTGTATTTTTTACCTTTGAGAGGGCAATGATGACTTGCTCCCTAGAAATAAGGGGAGGGTCAGGTACTGGTGATGTCCTGCTTTACTGATGGGGGCAGAGGGGTGAAGTTTTCACTAAACCTGTCTGCCAGCAGGTTGGCTATATCTACAGTTTTTGTGTACGTGTTGTCCTTGACCACCAGTTCTGAGTAGATCTGGGTGCTTCCCTTGAGATTGCAGACACGTGAAGATGGCCTTATAATTGTCTTTAGTAGATGTTGCCAGTTTGGACTCAAAGTTTGCTTGGGAGGATTTCAGTAGTTCTCTTATTAGCTTGTTCAGGCTATGGAGAGATTGCTTCCAGTTAGGCACCTGCTCCTTCTTGGTCCTGGGCAGCAATTTTTGCCTTTTTATTATAGAGTTTATTTATTGCAGATGTCCACCAGACAGGTTTACTCTTCCATGAGTAGGAAGATTTCATCCTGTCGGGTAGTCCTGATTCCATGCAACTATATAAATCCTCATATAGTACTTTGGTGTATGTTTGGACATATGTGCCAGTTCCTATGGAGGAGGATGGAACTGTGAAGCTGTTTGTACCTTCCCTCAAGAGGCTATAATAAACTTTGGAGAAGTTTTTTTGTTTGACCCTAGCTGTGTGTGTGTGTGGGGGGGAGGGGGGGCAGGGGAGATGGTGATTTCGAAAGTGACCACTTTGTGATCAGATCTACTTCCGATGGTTTGGGGTCTGAATGTATGATAAAATGAGTAACCCGGTATGGCTGGGGTGCTCTTTGCATCTTTGACCCAGGTTTCTGTGACTGCACAAATGTCAGCATCTTGCAGAGTTAAGAATGCTTGCAATGACTGCAGTTTCATGTTTAGACTCCCAACGTTTAGCAGCATGACCTTCAATTTACTTATTGATGAAATTTTCATTTTGGTAGTTTTGACCTCATGGCATTGCCTAAAAAAGGCACTATGGTGGAAGCAAGAGCCTTTGCCAGGAGCCTGAAGCCCAAGGGAGACAAATGCAGGCCATTTCTGGCAAAGCTTCGTGGTTTGTCAGTCATGTCACCCCAGGCGGTTAGGCAATGGATCCCCTTGGAATGACACCAGAAACTAAGCCAATTGTTAAAGTCAATCATTTTCTGCTTGTATTGAGGCATCATTCTGGGTGATGGTAGAATGCTGCTTAAGGCTAGGAACATACCTGCCTACAACACATATTCAGTGAGCTCAATCATGTCTCTGTTCATATAGACCACAGAGGTTTATCTCAAGTCATTCACACCAACATGGACTATGACAGAGTCATAACAGTACTTGTTGAGAGACTTGAGTGCATGGGTGATATGGTGGATTCTGGCACCTGACAAACAACTAACCATGACTTTCTCCTTATCCCACCTAGTGAGCGGCTCATCTGTGTGTCTCACAATGGAGCCTCCTATGACTAATATGTTGGGTTTATGTTTAGACCTTAGTGGCTGTGAGACACAGGTATGTGGATTATGTGTGGTGTGCTAGGCAGTGGAGTTCACATGTGTTTTTGCCTCAAAGGTCTGTTTTGTTTGGGAATGTTTTTGTTGAGGACCACCGCATATGTGGGAGTGTGTTTTGTAGGTGTGGGTGGTGTTTGAAGTCTGGTGCTCATGTTGACAACCTTCTCAGTGACAGATATACTGGGATGTGGGGGAGAGAGCAATGACACTAGGTGATTGATGTAATTGCATCTCTCACAAATTGTGTTCCTATGTAGTAGTAGTAGAGGGTTGTCCATGTACATGAGGCAGTTGCTACACTGTCTCAAGATGCCCATATCAACTAGACCGGCAGGAGAAAACATAGGAAATTAGTCAATCCATATTTGTCAAAAACTGAGAGAGAGAGAGACCAGAGAGAGCTAAGAGGGTAAAGGGTGGAATGTCTAAGAGAAATACTACTAGGTGATCACACAAGGGCTACTAAGGGAAAATTTGTAGCTGGAATACCTCAAAAAGGGTTAAAACATGTGCAGCTGAAGCTCTGGCTGCAGCAAACCTGTATGCAGACTATGCTACTCAATTTAAGGTTAAGAACACAGTAAGAAACACAGATTAATCACTTATAGACAAAAGCATAGATTAACCACTTACAGACAAAAGAACAGAAGTCACAGTATGAAAAAATACAGTTAAACCATAACGAAATGCAGCAAAATGCAGTTAAATAGTAATGAACTGCAGTAGGCAGCAATTAAATATAGTTAATCAGTAAATTGCTTTAAAACAGTAGCTCACAATCACAACAGTGAAAGACAGCTCAAATGAAGCAGCAACTCAGTAGAATACTGTTATCAATTTAATATTATATATATATTTAATATAAACAAGCTCTACAACAAAAGGAGGAAGCTACTACAAGATAGAGCAAAATCCTTGAAAGGTAAGACACCTTTGATCATTATAAGTAAAAAACTAAGAGCTCTCATAAAATCATCCAAGGCAAATTTTGAGAGAAAAAATCGCCAAGGACTCTAAAGAGAATCATAAGGCCTTCTTTAGCTATGTTAGAAACCTAGGAGGAAACTCCCAGATATGCTCAGAATTAGTTCAAAATGATGTGAAAATTACTGAACCTACACACATTGCCAACATACTGGCTGACAGGTTCAGTGCAAACTTCTCCCCCCCAAAAGGAGAGATATCTATTCCAGAGGATTGTAGCCCCAAACATCTCCAACGCCCAGGTGAGAACTGCCCTCACTAAGGCAAAAACACAGCATCCATGGGACCGGATGGTGTCCCCGGCTGTGTGCTTCATGAACTCAATGAGGAATTAAACCCACAGTTAGGACAGCTGTTTAATCTTAGCCTCACCTCAGGATACGCATCAAGGAGTGGTGCACGGCACTGTGGTCCCACTTCATAAGGGCGGTGCCTCCACAGACCCTGGAAATTACCGCCCATTAGCTTGACAAGCCTTATCTGCAAAGCCATGGAGAGGATCATAATGGAACTCATAAATAAAGACATAGGAACTTGCAGACTTTGGATCCAACTCAGTTTGGCTTTGTCAAAGGCAGATCCTGCCTCTTAAACTTGGTTGACTTTTTCGAGACAGTCACCAAGGCCATTGATGAGGGAAAGGCAGTCCATACAGCCTACCTCGACCTGGCAAAGGCCTTCACACAATACCCCACTCAGGTATCATCGAAAAACTCATCAGCTTGAATGTAAACCCATACATCACAAGATGGGTTGCAAACTGGCTAAGTGACAGAACCCACAGGGTCAGAGTTGCTGGAGCCATGTCAGACTCAAAGCCTGTCACAAGTGGTGTCCCACAGGGCTCAGTCCTGGGTCCACTCTTGTTCGCATCTACTTTTCTGAAGTACAAGCAAACACAGGAGGGTTATGGCTGACAAAGTTTGCAGATGACTGCAAACTGGGCCATAGTCGAAAACACATCTGACACAGATATCCTCCAGAAGGGCCTCACAGAAATGGATAACTGGTGCCAGAGCCATGGCCTGAAGTTAAACGCCAAAAATGCATAGTCATACCCTTTGGGAAAAACAAGGCTACCCCTAGCTACCATATAGGTGGCAATCCACTGAGCACAGAAAAGTCATCAGAGATCTGGGGACCCAGGTTGACAGTAGCCTTCGCTTGACACTCATGTTGCTAAAGTAGTTAGGAAAACCTTCTATATCACCCACCTGATCATGAAGGGATTCACATCTAGATCAAGGGAGGTCATCGCCCCTGTACTCATCACTTATTAGACCTATGATTGAGTACAATGCCCTGCTCGAATGCATCTGACCAGACACCTGCTGCAGCTTGAAAGGCCCCAAAAGTTCCTCACCAAAAGGATAAAGGGTCTCAAAATATGTCTTATGCTGCCCGACTGAAAGAACTCCAGCTCTATTCAGTCTCATACCGCTTGCTCAGAGGTGACCTGTGCCTGACATATAAGGCCATGTCAAACCCAGATTTGATGAATATGCTTCACCTCAAAAATCTAGATCCCTCAGAACCACAAGGGCGGAGACTTAAACCTTGACACGGTTATAAATAGAACGTGCTGGAGGGACAGATTCATCACCCAGAGACTCCCTATGCTGTGGAACAAAATCCCGGTACATGTGAGGCAGAGCACCTCTCTGGTCTTGTTCAAGAGGAATCTTGACCAATGGATGGGAGATTGCAGATATACCCCAGGGATTACTTCAGCGTCACTGCTTGACAGAGGCACAGCAAAATGATAGGCATAGTTTTTATTCAAACTAAAGGGGTGGCGAAAGCCACATAACTATGGGCTAGGCTTATAAATGCCCTTGGGCAGATAGCCTAGTATGAACCTATGAACCTATGAACCTATGAATAAATGTATATTAACCCTGCGTGCATTCACTAGCAGTCTTTTATTGATTTTGTCTCCTCCCTTATTCACCTAGGCTCTTTCCCCTCCTCTGCATGCTCATAGCTTACCATTGTACTTACTCAGTTAGGCCACCAGGCATTGTTCAACCACTAATTATATTTTAATACAAGCCAAAAGTACTGTAACTGTTCTATTAATTTACTACTGGCTTGTTTTAGCCCTATGAATACTTAGTATATTTAACTAAACTGCTACTGCACTGTTTTCAGATCTTATCTCCTGTCAGCCCTCTGCATCCTTCTAATTTCACTCACACAGTGCCTTATGCCAGTGCTTCCTTACCTCTGAGCTAGTTCTCAGCTTCACTGATAAATTTCCACTGGCTTTCTTCCTTCTCCTTGGCTCTACCTGCTCCGTTCGCCCTGTGAGCTCACTCCACTCCCCTACCCTTCCCCAATTCCCACCCGTCTCCACTACTCCCACTTTTATTTCAACCACTCCTCATCCACTCAAGATAATCCAGTCAAAGCCTTCCCCTCTTTATCCCTCCTCCTTTCACCCACAGTCAACCATCCAGTCAAAGCCTTCCCCTCTTTACCCCTCCTCCTTTCACCCACAGTCAACCATCCAGTCAAAGCCTTCCCCTCTTTAGCCCTCCTCTTTTCACCCACAGTCAACCATCCAATCAAAGCCTTCCCCTCTTTATCCATCCTCCTTTCACCCACAGTAATTAAATACATCACTAATTAAATACATCACTCTTTGACTACCCCCTCTTCTCTCCCACTACAAATCCTCCCATATTAAACTACCTTTTTCCAACCATGCTTTCCTTACTATTCCTAACACTCCGAAACCCCATCTCCCTTCTACTACTCCTAACAACTTTATACCATGCCAGTTCCTATACCTCCAATAAGCTTCCACTCTCTACTCCTTACCATACTCCCACACAAAACCATCTCCTCCCTCACACAAATAATTTCTTTTCAGTCTCCTCTTCTCTGTTTCAGCTCAACCCTCCGCACCTTTTTAATCCTAAAATTATTTCCACAGCTGCTAAGACACTTACTCTTAAACAAATACTAGACCATCCAGAATGCCTAAATCCAAACCAAGATACACTAAAATAACTTCCTTCAATAACCTTGTCTTAATTGGAGACATTTACCCCAACCCCGGACCTAACCCACTTAAAAATAACAATTACCCTCCCCCTTCCTCTAACCTTTCATCACTCTACAATACTCTTACATTTTTCACACTCAATGCCCAGCGTCTCAACAAAAAAGCACATCAGTTTCAAGCATGGCTAAGTCATAAACAACCTGACATTGTAGCCATCTTTGAAACTTGGTTCAAACCCCACATGTCTAACTCTGAAATCCTACCCTCTGGATTTCACACTTTTAGATGTGACCCCCCAAAGAAAAAAGGTGTAGGCTTTGCATTAATCTATTCCAATCTACTTACCTAAATTCTCCTACCAAACCCCATTCCTAAATTCACCAATGCAGAACTAACAGTCGGTCTATTAAAAATAAATAGTCACAAAAACCTCTCTATCATTGCCCTTTATAACCCACCTGGGAATAACGTCTCAACCATTGAAGATGTACTCCAATGGGCCTCATCTGAAATTAACCTTGAAACTTACATACTAGGCAATGTAAAGATCGACTGGAATAAAATCAACAGTCCCATACCCTCCCTGTCCATTAACCTCTTTAACTTTACTCAAGTGACTCACTCCATTACCAGACCCAATAAAACAAATCCCCCAGGATCCACTCTTGACCAGATCTTAGTGACCCATCCAAATAAAATTACCAACTCTGGTACCACCCCTGACTCTATTAGTGACCACCTCCCAGCTTTCATTTACTGTGCAACTTCCTCCCATCCACACCAATATCAATACATTCAGACCCGCAACCTTAGTAAATTTGACCCCAAAACCTTCTCTAACTATCTCAAACAAATGAATTGGAACATTCTAAAAAGCCTTCCACTCGATAAAGCCACAGACCACTTTAATTCTACTTTCCTAGATGCTCTAAATTCCCTAGCTCCACCAAGGAAACAAAGAATAAACACTATAACTGCCCCTTGGCTAACCAAAGAAACAAAGCAAATTATGCTTCAAAGAGACAAATCCTGAAAGCTTTACCAAAAGAATAAACTTCCCAAAACCCTTCTCCAGTATACACAGCTCCATAACTTTGCAATAAAACAAATCTTCAAAGACAAAAAAAAATGCTACTACACTAAGCTCCAGTCCAACCATCCCCATAATCCTAGGCTTTTTTGGAACTGCATAAATTCACTCCTCAACCCAGGCTCCAAAAATAACCCCTGTTCAGACCCAAGTAAATCTGACCTTGAATTAGCCTCACTATTCAACTCTTTCTTTATAGGGTCAGTATCCAACCTAACAAAAACTTTTCTCAACAATGACTCCTACATTCCACCTCATCTACATCCCCAAATAATTTCCCCTCTATATTTGAGCTTAAACCTGTCTCCACTAACTACATAAAAAGACTTCTATCCAAACTTAAACCCTGCTCCAATGCACCTGACACCATCCCCTCTTCCTTTCTCCAGTCTGCTGCCGATGGTATAGATCTCCCAATTTGTATAATTAATAGATCCATAAAGGAATCCTATGTCCCTAAACTCTGGTGTTCTGCCTTTATTCTTCCTCTCCACAAGGGAGGCAAAAACACTAACATTTCAAACTTCCGCCCTATAGCTCTTCTCTCTCCAATCTCTAAAATCCTAGAAAAATGCATCCACCTCAAACTTATGCCTTTTCTGATTAAAAACTAACTTCTTACCCCTACCCAACATGGCTTCCAGTCAGACATAGCACCATAACAGCTCTACTCTCATTCCTAGTCAGTCAAGCCTGAGATTCTGGGAACTTAGTATCTATCCACAGTGCTCCTAGATCTCTCTAAAGCATTCAATACTGTTTCTCACAAGCACCTTCTAAGTCACCTCTCAAACCTAAATCTGTCCCAAAACACTCTTTCCTGGTTCTCAGACTATCTGTCAGATAGATCTCAGGCTGTGAAATGGAAAAAAGGCACCTCACCTTTCTTACCCACCTCTAACGGAGTACCATGGGGGTTCATCCTTGGACCAATGCTGTTTATTATCTTTATCAATAACATTCACTCTGCTATTCCTAATGCTAAAGTCTTCCAACATGCAGATGGCTCTACATTTGTCTGCTCTGCTTCTAACCTCCCAGAACTCCTATCTAAAAGTCAGACTGCCTTCTCAACTACTGAGATCTGGATGCACCAAAATCACCTTTCTCTCAATGCTAACAAATCTAAAATACTACTATTTACACCCTCAAAATCTTTCTCTTTTGATAAAAATTCCTTCCAAGTTCTTAGCCAAAGCAACTCTCAGATAGTAGTTGTTCCCTTTGCCAAACTACTCAGTGTAACTATAGACAAACACCTCATGTTCGACATCTATATTCAGCAAAATATAAAGAAAACCCACCAAAAACTAGGTATGCTGTACAGGAACAACCACTTCCTCTCTACTTCTACCAGGCATACTCTTGCCTCCTCTTACCTCCTTCCCTCCCTTCTGTATGGAGCCCGCTACTAACTAACCTATCCTCTTCCATTCACTTTCAAACTTGAAAGCTGTTATAACAAAATTTCTAAATTTGCTATGAAAGCCAAACATTCCACTCATCACTGTGTTACTCACCAATCTCTCAACTGATTAGAATTCACAAATTACCTGGACTTCGTCCAGCTCACTACAGCACATAGACCAAATGCCCTGCTCTAACTAACATCCTTCACTCATACACTCCAAATAGAACTCTCAGATCTGAACACCAAAACTTAATTACTGTCCATAAACCAAATCATCCTGCTGGACAACTTCTCCTCTCCTACTCCTTAGGTAAGAAATGGAACTCTCTCCCTTCCACACTAAGGAAAATGGCAAACACAAACAACTTCAAAACTCAGCTTTACACCTACCTCTCATCCAAATGGAAATGTAACTGCATTCTCCATACCTAGAACTCTTTAACAAAAGCCCCTGGGAGGGTATCCTCCTGAGTTCCTAAGCACCTTATAGCTGGCTATAACCTTCTGTAGCTAATTCCCATACAATCTCTCACACTCTTTAAATATTGTAAATAGCTTTTGACTTTTGACGTTAACTGTGTGAATTTGTTAAAATGTATCTGCACAACATTTTTCCACTATGGGCAATATTGCTCACACTTTGTATTATTTGATATGTATTTGTACTTGTAGTTTTATTTTTTTGGACTGCTATCTTTACTGTAATCTGTTTCATGGTGCTTTTCTCCCCGGGCCTCCATGGAAAATGGGCTCTCAGGGCCCAGTGCACTTCCCCAGTAATTATCACATCAGTCACCCTGTAAGACAGCGGACCAGGGAAGTAAATATTCTGGGAAGAAATAGCCGGGGAATTGTTATGGCTAAGCTTGTATAGGCCCTAGTGCCGATAGCCTAGTACCAACCTATGAACCTATGAATCTATGGAATAAATAAATAAATAAATAATAATGCTACTGACAAGCAGTAATAAATGTGGCAAAACTAAATGCAGTTGAACTCCTAAGCACAAGCAGCAAAATGAAGTAGGAAGTGGCACAGTTTTTTTTTTTTGAATTAGAAAGTGAGGAGACAGAAGATAATTCAAGGTTAAGAAACTAAAGGGGTGGGCCTTCACAACTTATCTCACTGTACACAGTAGAATGAGCTGATGTAATGGGACTGGGGGAGTGTCCAATATCAAATTTATACTAGAGATGGGCAACTCAAAGCCAACAAGCTTTAATACCACAACAGCAGCTGGACTGTATGTGGGATACACAAGATCAGAATAGAGGTAAGGACTGAATTCGCTAAGTCTAAAAAACAGTTGCACAGTTTAAACAGATATGCAGCAAATGTTTTAATAAATCAAAAGTGCAAAAAACAGTTGAAAATAAGCATTTATGTTTTTCAATCTCACAGCAGAGCAATGGCAGAAGGCCTATCTCACTGCAGCTTTGAGCAAACAAATACAAACTGGTTTAAATACTGGCTATTTAAGGCAGAGAAACAGAAACCATCCAAATTATCCAATAAAAAAGCAAAAAAAAAAAAACAAAAACAAAAAAAAACACAGCTTGCAGTAATGCCTCTAGCTAGATCAGACCAGACTGAATTCCCCCTCCCATGAAGAAACAGCTAGGCCTCTCTAGCTAAAATATTTCACTACAAGCTCCAAAGGTCAGAAACAGTAATAAATATTCAGCTCTATCCTAGTGTTTTTCAAGTACAGCAACAAGTAAAAGAACAGAACAGTCAAACAAAAAGGAGACAAAGATCAGAACAGAGATAAGGACTGAATTCACTAGTCTGAAAAACAGTTGCACAGTTTAAATAGATATGTAGCAAATATTTTTAGTAAATCCGAAGTGCAGAAAACAGTTGAAAATAATCACTTATCTTTTCCAATCTCGCAGCAGAGCAATGGCAGAAGGCCTATCTCACTGCAGCTTTGAGAAAATATATATTATATATAGATAGATAAATAGATTAGATAGATTGATATAGATATATAAAACATGTACGTGCAAATAAATAACGTAAATATTATAAATATAAATATGTGGATCTATGTGAACAGATCTAAGCATAAAAGTCAACAAGAAAAAAGGTTAACTTAAAATAATTGACAAAAAATATTGAGAGCTGCATGTCCATGCTCAGAGACAAAATACTGAATGATGAAAACAAAATAAAATAAAAAAAATAAATATTTTTGTAGGAGGGCTAGTCTCCCAGCACCATCCATGTAGGAGGCTGTGCTTTCCACTCCCCTAACTAAATATACCAACTCCAAGAATGTACAATACCAGAGAGAGGGCGTATTTCTCAATCCTGGTATTATAATCATCTTGCACAAACAATACACATGTAAAACATGTTTTATTTTTGTTTGCATGATCTAAGATGTCATTTTTTTTATTATTTGAAATCTACTTTTTTCATGCCAAATTTATATATATATATATATATATATATATATATATATATATATATATATACATATATATATGTATATATATTCTATATATTTGGTCTAAACAAGTTTTTTTCTACAGCTGCTTAGTCGAGCATACATGGTTGACTAAGCAGCTGGTAAACAGATGTGCGGGACTGCACAATTCTCAGGGTTGAGGAATATGTCCTTTCCCCTGATATTGTATGATCTTGGAGTTTGTATATATAATTAGCAGGGTGAGTAGGTGTTTTTGTTAATATTTTAACTTGGATTTTGTATGTGCTGAGGTTGTTGCTTGGTGCATGTGTAGTTTGAAGAAAATGAGTACATTCACACACATACACTCCACACACGCAGATTTATATAAATATATATATATATATATATATATATATATATATATATATATATATATATGTAGATCTACTTCATAACATTGAAATTTCATAACGTTGAATTTCATAACACTGAAACCATAACATCGAAAATTCAAAACACTGAAAACCCAAAATATTGAAAATTCAGAACATTGAAAGTGTGCTTCATAACATTGAAAATTACATTGCACAAGTGAATAAGATGTCCTCCCCCTACAACACACATAACAAACACACTTTCTACACACACACCCTAAATTAAATATACCTATTCCAAGATTGCACTACAGTGCCCCCTGCAGAAATGGAGTAGAAGGTATGTTTGTTAGTTAGGTGTTGTTATAGGTGAAGAGGATGGTAACAAGGTAAGGGCCAGATGTGAGGTGTCAATGTAATAAAGTTGTGAAAACCCCATATAAACATAAGTGCACCATACAGTATAGTAACACAGAAATAAATGTAATTAAAGCGCATGGGGATGACAGGGAAGGTAAACAAAATTATAATATGTCAGGAATGAAGAATCAAGCCCATACAGCTGATAGTCTATAAAATAAAACATAAGCAGTGCTAAGCATTGCACAGCTATGTGCAAGCATTGCTTAAATATGAATGGTAAGCAATGAGTAACCCAGCTAAGCAGATTTGTCCATTGGTAAACAGTGCTGAACCTGCTCCTTTAAGCACTGCAAACGTTAGCTAAGCAGGTTTGCTGGTAGCTTAGCTTAGCTCAGCGTATTTAAAACCATCCAATCACAGCAAAGAGTGGGAAATCAGCCATATTTAAATATTGCAGGTGGGACTACAGCTCATAACTGGTTATAGCTCTCCACTGTAGGCAGTATGGCTGGTGTTGGAGAGGGTATGCACATTTGGGCACAGTGCTGGGGCATACAGGAGTTCAAGGTCATGCTAGGACTCCTTGTTAAAAAACATGAGATGAGACTGCTGCAGGACCAGTACCAGGGCTTCCAATACAAAACTGAGGCCTGGGAAAGTCTTGCTCATGATCTCACAGTGCCACTGGCATCCCTCGCACTGGCCACTATGCCGAGTTGAAGCGGAGGAAGAGGGAGCTCTTGGACCAGTGAGTCCAAGAAGCACAGTGGAGGGGTGATGATGCAGGCATGTGTAAGTATTCATATCAATAACTGTTTAACAAAGTCCAGTCTGTGTATGTGATGGATAGGTATACATAAATGTTTCTCTGTCTTCTTTACAGCTGAGCAGGCTGTGAATCAGGAAGCCCGTGCAAGCAGGTCGCAAAGGCTGAGCTGCAAGGTTGGTGAGTAACAATTTAGCTTGTAGTATTCATACCAAATAAATATAAAGGAGTAGAATGTCACCTGACAGTATTATAAATGGGAATGGTTTATACTGAATAAACTAGACAATATTACAGTAATAGTCTCATATAGGTTATATATAAATAAAACTGTACTGCTTGTCAATAAAATTCAAAACCCTGGACTGGTTGTGTTTACTCTGGTATTGTATGAATTGAAATGTGCATAGGTTATGCACAGCAACTATAGCTCTGAAAGCATTACACAATCAAGTCTCATCTGATAAAGGTAGTGCCACTGTAAGACATGAGATTAACTGATATGAAATGTTTCATGCACCAAGATCTGATATCGGAATAGCACTGTTGTGTTAACCACTGTTTTTCACACTGTGCTATGTCAAAAGATATGTATAGGAGTGTATGTATAAGAATGCTGTAATTACAAGATCAGATTGTACAACCAAGAGATAATGAGAAAGAAAACATTCAAGAAAGACACAGTGGTTTCTCAAAAGCTTGTTCTGATGAAACACAAACTTGTATTTTTAACAGAAACCACCACGGTTTGTATCCCAGGAGTGGTAGTAAGGTGTATGCATAATTTCAACTAGGATTTTGTGAGCATGTGTAGAAACAGTCAGGTAGTGTTAGCATAAATTCCCTCCACAGGTCTTCAGGTAAGAAAAGGAATAAAGTAGCTATAAGAAGGCTGTAGTTATACTGTGTCCAACACCCATGGTCCAACTTCAAGGCTGAAATGACAGCAAGATAAGTGCATACACCAAGTGGTCTCCCCCAAGAAATGTTCTAAAGTGTCATGCTGTCACAGCTACTGGTCCCTGCTACCTACAACCAGGGTGACCGATAGAAATCAAGGCAGAGTATGGCAGTAGCACACACACACACACACACACACACACACACACACACACACACACACACACACACACACACACACACACACACACACGCACACACACACACGCACACACACACACACACACACACACACACACACACACACACACACACACACACACACACACACACACACACACACACACACACACACACTATGAGTGCACATATGTAACCTTGGCTATGTGAATATGGGTAGTGTTAACAAAAATTCCCTCCACAGGTCTTCCAGGTAAGAGAAGCTATAATAAGGCTATAATTACACACTGTGTACAAGCATACCACTGCCCAACCCAAGGCCCTAGGTTGTTGTAATAATACCTGTAGAATAATGATTAAAGCAATGATCATTAAAGCTGTGACCACTGCAAGAATCTACATCTGTTAATTAACATCCCCCCCCACCTTATCTTCATCAACAATCTAAACACATAAATGAATGGGTATGTTTTCTACCAAACCTACCATTGGGACATGTGTCCTATTGTTCTACAAATGCTGAAATGTATTCCAGTTAATGTTCCCTGTTCAAATAGAATCATTAGTGGCCTATTGCTATCAATGTAACCTGCATGCCAGTGTAATTCCCACTGTGGTTTCATATATGCATGTATTCTGCTTGATATGCAAATGTTCCAAATCTGTTTTTTGAGTTAATGGGAATACTCATGCATGCTGTTATAACTAATCCTGGAATGTATTTACCATTACTAACCAGCATATGTTCTAAAACTGCAACACCATAGCACATCTGGGAAGGCCAATCCCAACATATCCACCTCTCCCACCTCATCTGGCCAAGGCACCAGGCTCCAGCACATCTGGGACTCACCCAAGGACCTCCTTGTCCACTGGTCCTGCATCACCTTCTGTTGAAACCGCCTCAGGGGATGGGGCTATTCCCCCCCTGGTGACGGGCGCGGACAGGATCCTGTCACCCAAAGCCAGGTCTGGGGTGTGGTGCATAGTGAGCTCCACTGAAAATTGGGTGATCTGCTATGCCAGCTTGAGGGCCGCATGGCACATTTAGTGGGTCACACTGATGATTTTCCAAACATATCAGTTAGTACAGTCATTCAACTGTAGGGAAAGGAGTCTGTAGAATCAGTCTGGTTCTCAATGTATGGAGATGCATATATGTAGACAAATCTATACATAATATATATATATATATATATATATATATATATATATATATATATATATATTCACACAGATATACATATAAATTCATATCTACACAGATGCATACGCACACACACACACACACACACACACACACACACACACACATATATATATATATATATATATATATATATATATATATATATATATGTATATATATATATATATATATATAGTTGAATAAATATATATAAATGTATACATAATTATGCATAAATATATAACAGCTGCAAACACATTTAATTTGAGGGTCATACTGCTGCACCCTAGAAGTCTAAATCTGAAAATGCTCTCACTGGCAGTATTCCTTCAAATGGGGAACAATGACATCTGTGCTGTAACAGAGACCAGCCTATAACTCATTCCACACCTTTTGGCTGCAGAACTTGGACTGAAGCTCCAAAGGTGGTGGTATTTCCATATTCATGAAGAATGCTCACATCTCCAAAGTGGTAGACCAACATTATGCATTACAGATCCTGCAGGTGTAGCTAACATTGGTTAAGACAGTGGTTCAGGTTGTAGCCTGCTATAGGTCTCCAAACATGTTCCATGACTCACAATCGATGACCCTAAACACCCTGGAGAATATTAATGTCCAACCTAACATTCTCATACTGGTTGACTTCAACTACCCCACCATTTACTGGGAAAGGTACTCATGTACCGATGCACATGCCCATCACATCAACCTGGTCCTTGCTAACATGGGCGACTGTTGCTGTGCACCAGTAGCCAACTTCTCTCCTGTTATATCTGAACAAAAATTAATCACCTTTGGAAATCTACAGCCCTTCCACTCCCCACCCCTGCACAGGTAACCACCATGAAAAGCCTTTCCAAATCTAACTATGGCCTCCTAAAAACAAAGGTGGCTAATATCACAGCAGATATGCAAATGGACACTAGTTGCATGACTGCTGAATCAAACAACAATGCACTATGAACACGTACACAAATGCATGGATACTGCCCTACCCAATAGAACCAGGACCCTCACCTTCAAAAAAAAGGAAGTCAATCTGGTGGTTCCCAGTCATAAAGAAACTGTACAACAGAAGGGGGGAACAGATTTGGAATAAGGTGAAGTCCCAAGACTGAAAAAAAACCCCTTATCTGTCTCAATTAAAAGTTGAGATCCCTCATCAAATACTTCAAAGTTAGCTGTGAAAACATAATTGGAGCACATAGTAAAGACAACCACAAGGCCTTATACAGTTATGTAAAGAATCTCCATGGCAATACCAAGCTTTGCTCTGAGCTACTAGACAATGGTACCCCCTAGACAGAGCCAACAAATATTGCCAATATGCTGGATGACATACTGAGTGCAAACTTTATCCCTCTCATTCCCCCCAAAGGACCAATCACAATACCAGTACACTGCCAGGTACCCAGTATTACTGCTGCACAGGTTAAAACACCATTGTCCAAGGCCAAGAATACTTCTATGGGACCTGACAATATCCCTGGCTGTGCTCAACATGAACTACAGAGTGACCTGGCACCTCGCCTGTGTGCCCTGTTCAAGCATAGCCTCACCTCAGGTTTTGTCCCTACTGAATTGTGCTCTGCTACAGTCACCCCTCTCTATAAATGAGGTGTGACTACAGGTGCTGGGAAATACCGCTTCAACTGCCTGGCAAGTCTGTTATGCAAAGCTTTGGAATGTATCATCATGCACCTAATAAGCAGGGATATGGGAATCTGTAGACTCAGGATCCCACACAGTTTAAATTTGTGAAGGGTAGGTCATACCTGCTCAATCAACCTGGTCAACTTCTTGGAGTTATTCACCTGAGCTGTGAATGAAGGCAATGTGGCACATACACCCTACCTTGATCTGGCCAAAGCCTTTGATAACATTCCCCACTTAAGAATCATGCAAAAACTCACTAAGCTAGGCATCAACCCCTATATCACTAGGTGGTTTGCAAACTGGGTCACAGATAGGACTCACAGTGTGGAAATAGCTTACTCCAAGTTAGACATCTGAGCAGTCATAAGTGGAGTCCCACATGGTTCTGTCCTGGGTCTTCTCATGTTTGGTATCAACTTCTCTGTAGTTCATGCCAACCTGAAGGGACTCTGGATGACAAAGTTTGCAGACAATTGCAAATTGTGAGCTGTTATTAACTACCCAAGTGATGTTGGCATCCTACTGTAAGGCTTCACTGAGACCAATGACTGGTGTCAGAACCATGGCCATAAGCTCAATGTCAGAATATGTGTTTTCAACCCCTTTGGGGAAAACCCTGTTCCCTTGAATTACCACACCGATGGTAGTCTCTTTAACAAAGAAGGCATTATAAGAGATCTGGGTACACAGTCTCTTGACTACCACATTGCCACTGTGGTCACAAAGTCCTTCTATGTGGCCCATCTTAGTAGTAACGTATTAGCATCCAGGAAGGAAGAGGTCATTGTCCCCTGTACTCTTCCTGACAGAGTGACACATTTTGTTTCCACATACATATTCTGATGGATGTGAGGTAGGTAAATAGGTTCATTGGTTCATACTAGGCTATCTGCCATAGGGCATTTATAAGCCTAGCCAGAGTGTGTTTGGCTTTCGCCACCCATTTTAAATGAATTTTGCTATGCCCTTTTTCGAGATTAGTATACTGTATCTCTGTCTAACAGTGACACAGAAGTGATACCCGGGGTAAACCTACGATCAACCATCCACTCATCAAGATTCCTCTTGAAGAGAGTCAGTGAGGGACTCTGCCTAACCTGGACTGGGATTTTATTCCAGAGTGAAGGGAGCCTCTGAGTTATGAATCTGTCCCTCCAGCATGTCCTATTTATTTCAGTTCTGAGGTTCAAGTCTCTCGAGCATGTAGCTCGATGGGATTTGGATTTTCTGAGGTGCAGCATGTCCATTAATTCCGGGTTGGACATGGCTTTATACGTCATGCACAGATCACCTCTGAGCAGGCGGTATGCCACTGAGTAGAGCTGGAGTTTCTTTAACCGGGCAGCATATGGCATCTGTTTGAGACCTTTGATCCTCTTGGTGAGGTACATTTGGGGTCTTTCCAGTTGCTGCAGGTGTCTGGTAAGGTACGCATTGTACTCAATTATGGGCCTGATGAGGGATGAGTAAAGAGGCACGATGACCCCCCCTGATCTAGATGTGAATCCTTCATGATTAGGTGGGCTATATAAAATGTTTTTCTAACCACTTTGGCCACGTGGTTTTCAAATGAGAGATTGCTATCAACTTGGGTCCCCAGGTCCCTAATTACTTCTTCTGTACTTAATGGATTACCACCTATGTGGTAATTTGTGGGCACTTTGTTTTTTCCAAAGGGGATGACTATACACTTTTTGGTGTTTAGCTTGAGGCCATGGCTCTGGCACCAGTTGTCTGTTTCTATGAGGCCCTTTTGTAGGATGCTTGTGTCGGCTGAAGAGTCGATTATGACGCCTAGTTTGCAGTCATCTGCAAACTTGGTCAGCCACAGTCCTTCCGTGTTGGCCTGTACCTCCTAGAAATATATACCGAACAAGAGAGGTCCCAGGACTAAGCCCCATAATGGGGGGGTATTATCGTCACCCCGTGAAAGTCAGGGTCCAGCTGACCCATAATGGGGGGGTATTATCGTCATCCCGTGAAAGTAAATGAAATGTATGTCCTCATTTTCTGACAACAGTCATAGCATTACAGTAATTTTCCAGTGAAATGATGATAATCTGTAGAACAGACCAGAAATATAAGCAATAACCCTGGACATCCTGAAACAATCCAGCCAGTTGACAGGTATGCTCAGAACCCCTTTCTGTACTTAATCTGTGCCATGGCTGACAACGTGGTGGGTGGAAGCCATGAAAATGGGGATGTATCTGAACTACTGGCATAGATAAGCTAAAATAGTTGCTGTAGTAACACCCTCCTGTGTGCTCTAACATATATTTAATGAAATAGCACAGGTAATTGAACTAGGGAATCTGCTATGAGTAATTACACATGTATTTGCAAATATATTAGGCACTATGGGGATGTAGCAGCACTAACAAATAGACACCAGTGTGAAAGTGCATACCCACAACCAATATCACCACAGTCATAGGTACATACTGGTAGGTCAAGTGAACAGTAGACTATACGGACTGTGTGAACAAATACATCATTGTTTGCCACCCACACACTAGCCCTATATATACAGTCCCAATTCTCAGTGTAGTCTGAATCCTGACCTTGGTACAGGATATGCCTCAGTCTGCCCCTACAGACACATACAGCCAATAGATCAACAGAAACTGGAGCAGCATGCACAGTCAGATAAAGAAGGAGCCATAACACTTACATCCACCCCCCTCCATACACAGCTCAAATAACATGTACGCATGACATGTGTACACAACCATGACAGTCTGTTAACAATGGCCAGACATACACAGGCCTCTCACATGTACAGTTCACCTCAGAATGGACAGGCTCAGGACTCATATCTATGGTCTCTTCCCTAACATGTCTGTAGGTCTACTACATCACTGGGATGGTAGCAGGAATGAAGTCAAGAAATAATGATAATAAATACGTCTGCACCTCATTGACATCTGGACAAAGCCTGACATCATTTGGGGATAGAGGCACAAAAACAGGGGTAGATTGGACATATTGCTGTCATACATTGAGACAGTTGCAGATGTTACTGGGTTTGTTGTAACATTCTTTATGAGGAATATGACTTTGGTAATACCAATAGATGTGAGTATTTACTGACTGCATTCCTCAGAGTCCACAACTGATTTACCAAGGACACCAACTGTCTGGGGAACAGACAAAACATAACAGGAAAACATGTGGCCAGTCTGTGGGCAGCATGCCAGCGGAGAGGTATATCAGAGACATATCATTGTGAGTCATGAAGTCCCTCACTAAATGCATGTCCACACAAACCCTGTCAATCTATCAATCCACCATGTGTATAACAGCACTGATGACATAGAATCTGTTCACAAATCTGGGGATATGTCCCCATGTTGTTTGGCTGTCTCCACATGTCCTGTCCTGTGATGTATTGCCACCTACTGTATGTGAATCTGTACCCCACCACCTCTGTAATGTCCCTCACACAGGTAAGGAAAAGGGGCAAGGCCCACGTTAAGGAATGTCTCATATGTCGGAACTAGCAGCAATGTCCAGGCCCACAGCACAATACTATGTGGGTACCTACATAGTGGTATAGCCTTAGCAATACCTGACATCAAAGCATCTGTACAGAGGACAGACAGAAAGTAGATAGCCAACAGGTTATGCATTAGGATAAATGCTTTCAAAGGCAGAAGTCTGAAACTGAAAGGTATGCCATTACTACATGACAGTAGTCCTCAATGACATGTTCAGAAAACATAGTAGTCTACAGTTTATATCAAAATATCAGATCAATTTCCAGTAGGAGCTACATAAAAACATATAGCACAAACACCAAGAACAAGATAGTCAGGACTCAGAGTCCAAGCTTTGCATGCAGGGGTGTATGGTTCTAGTACTACAATCTGCAATCTACTTTTACTTGAAAAAGCACTGTTAAAAGTACTCGTAATGATACCATATGTGTTAAACTATTTTGTCAACCAGTGCACTGTAGCTAGTGTAACATGCAAGTGTGACTGCATATATCCTGGGATACTACCCATGTATAAAACAAATACAAAGAAAAAAGATTTTGGTACTACCCATGTACCCACCAATTACAATCCTGCAGTATAGTCACACCACTTGCTACTGTAATGACAGCACATATAAGCATTTTATGTACAAGAAATTAAATACACTTATTAAAGATGTCATGACCCTGCTATTTTATCAGACTGGAATGTGATCACTGGTTACCAGGGCTGAGCTATGCTTAGCAGGTTTCAGCATTGCTTAAATGTAAATGCTAAGCAGATTTGCACACTGGTAAGCAAAGCCTACATGGTGTAAGCACCTATTTGTTTAATCATACCTTAGCACTGCTTACCATCATGCAAACCCATGCAGACATGCTTAAAGCTGCTTAAAACTGCCTTAATCACTCTTTATCCAACAGTCCTTGCTCTGCCTCTTGCAAGTCTTGAACCCAATGCCCTGCCCACCATAGTCAAAGCAATTTACCAGTAAGCCACATCCGATGAATGGTTTGAGAATGCTTTCTCAAACATACCCTTCTTTCCAATGAGTTACAGCAACGACACACAGACTAGTGAAAAGACAGACCAAACCACGGAAACCTTGCTCGAGCAAACCAAGAAAAAGAATACAGTTGAATAAGGATAACAGTTAAATAACTGTTAAAAAAGCCAAACGATCACATTAACGTCACTTTATTTAAAACGTTTTCGCCTTGCTTAATAGCTTGGCTTCATCAGAGGAATGTAGAACCAGTTTCAAAGTGCAACTTATAAATACAAAAGGAAATGATGTCATAACACTACATATTTTCTTAAAAACATATTACATGACAAAAAAACTACTAATAATAAGTGTTTACATAAAAAATACTTGTAATACTTAAATATTCAAGTAAACGCAATTAAATCCCATAAAAATACATTTAAAAATAACTCTACCTATTATTATGTTGTGTGTAAAAGAATTGTTTCTTCTGGACAAAAACACCTAATTGAACACTATCAAAAACTTGTGAATGTTTAGTATGTAAAATAATATAAAATCCCTTGTCAAATAATCTTTATTTAACGGAGGTAGCTTCTTAATTTTAAAATGGGCATAATATTACAATTATCGTTCAATCCAGGCCAGTGAAAAGCATCAGTCCTGAATTGCCACTCCAACTCTTTAATTTTCAAAAGAAGGGTAATAGGACCCCCCCTAATTGATGTATTAACTTGGTCTATAGCCATGAATGAGAAGCTGTGCCCTTCATAATCAATCAAATGTTTAGCCAGCGCATTACTTTCGCTTCTCTTATTCATGGCGTAAATGTGCTCGTATATTCTGTCTCTAAATCTGCGGTCCGTCTTTCCAATATAGAAAGATGGACAGCAGTTACAACAAGCAACATAAACAACAGATCTACTTTCGCAATTTAGGGGGTACCTAATGTTATACTTATGGTCCCTCAATTTAAATGTCTGGCCAGATTTGATTTTACTACACCTGTTGCAAAAACCACAGGGATACATACCCAATTTTTTATTAAAACATCTATCTGAATTATTCTTCTGTAATAGTTCTTTTAAGTTTGCATTTCTTTTAAACACAAATTTGGGAAACTGCCCAAATTTCTTCGTTAAATTTGGATTGCTCAAAATGAAATCCCAATTTTTCTGAATAATGGCAATAATTTCCTTAGTGTCAAAACTAAAAGTGGTCACATAACATAGAGCTGGATCAAAATCATTTATATTTCTAAGGCCCTCATAATTAAATAGTGTGACTGGGGCTTGGGTAGATTGAAAATCAGCTTCTTGTTGAAGCGGATTGTTTAACTCATGGTTTATTAAAAACGCTTTGTAAAAACCATTATTTCTTTTTAGAGATACTTCTTTCAAAATCTCATGTACAAATTTAGAAGGGTAACTACGCTTCAAAAATAGTTCTGTAAGAAAAGCACATTCTTTATAGAAAAAATCCAACGTACTGCACATTCTCGCTGCTCTAACAAATTGTCCTTTGACAATAGCTTTTTTCTGTCTGTAAGGGTGGTGGCTAGAGAAGTGCAAGAATGAGTTGCAGTACGTGGGTTTTCTATGTATTTTTGAAGTAAAGGTGCTTGTATTGAAGTCTTTTTCTAACTTCACATCTAAGTAGTCAATACTAGATGTAGAAAAAGTGTAGGTGAAATTCAAAAATTCTACAGTCTTATTGATAGATGACATAAAGGAATCAGCCAATGTACTATCACCATCAAACAAGATAAAAATATCATCTAAGAATCTCGTGTAGTATTTGACTGGTTTCGAAAGCTCAGGTGAGGAGAAAATAAA
>NC_056747.1:1002844405-1002941905 GCF_019279795.1 Protopterus annectens | reverse complement strand
AGGGGCACAGCTGGAGAATCTGTGTGAGCCTTTCCCAGCAGTGTCCGTGAAGTTGTATAAATACTTATCTCAAAGTGTGTGTGTGTGTGTGTGTGTGTGTGTGTGTGTGTGTGTGTGTGTGTGTGTGTGTGTGTGAGTGTGTGTGTGTGTGTGTGTGTGTGTGTGTGTGTGTGTGTGTGTGTGTGTGTGTGTGTGTGTGTGTCAGCTACTTGAGCAGGGACACAAAACACTGGTTGGACAGAGAGGGTACTGGAGGTTAGCTTGCCAGCTAGGCTGAGATCTGGACCCTATAGTTGTACCAGTGGAGAGTCTTATTGGGGACCTGGAGAGCAAGGGAGCAACCAGCCCCAGACTGACTGTGATCTCTGTGTACTCATAAGGGAAATTGTACTTTACTGTGTGCATTTGTTATTCTTTCCTCATATATGAGATGAGTCTATATTATAATAGTGAACAGAACGAATGTTGAACGGCTGAAATCCCCCACTAATTATATATACCAACTCCGAGACCACACTACAGTGAGGAAAGGGCAAAATTCCCGATCCTCACTGCACTCCAATCCCACAAACCAGAACTCAATGAATGCACTTTCAATATTACGGCCGTTCGACATTCGTTCCATTTGATATTATAATATAGACCCTATGAGACACCTGCTTTGGTGTTAATGGTGAGGATTGAGGCTCCTTGATTTCTGGGCCAGGGCACGGGCATCACAGGATGTTAGCATTTACAGATTGCAATCACCAGAGTATGCTACTGATTTGCCAAGGACAACACCTGTCTGGGGAACAGACAAAACATAACAGGCTAACTTGTGGCCATTATGTGGATAGCCCTACAGTTGAGAGCTATGCAGAGACAGAACCTTGTCAGGCTGAAAGCCATGCAGAAGTAGCATGTCAAACAAACCCTGTTAATCTAGCAGTATTCTAAACATATAACAGCAATACTCACATTCTGCCCCTAAGTCTTGAACCTTCTCCACCATTTAGCTGGCTTGTCTCCACAAGTCATGTTGTAAGAAGTAGTAGCCCACACAACTCCAGGATGTCTTCTTCACAAGTAAGGGAAAGAGCCAATGCCCAGATGGAGTACTCCGTTATAGGAGTGTGTTGCCATGAGATTGGTTATTGGAAAAACTACACAGCTGCTCTGCATGCAATTAGCAATTGGGGAGCACCAATAGGTGCACAGGCCATTGTCTGGTCATGAGGATCACCTACAAAAGCCATGCTGCCACCTATTCAAACTAGCTCTATCTCTATCTCTGTAGTGCACAGAGAGAGAGAGAGAGAGAGAGAGAGAGAGAGAGAGAGAGAGAGATAACAAAACATAAACTGGAAAAGAGAAGAAAAAAAAGAAAAAGTAAGTGGAACATGTAAGCATGTAATTGAGTGTAGTACTTGGTTTGTAATAATGGGGAATATGATTTGGAAGAATATATGTTCCAACAAGACTTGCTGTACTAATGTCCTGCTGAACAGCTGCTATGGCCATAGCATCTGTCCCTCTCTGCAATGGGAGAGATCACAGCCATACCTGTCAACTGTACAGATCTTCACAGTATGTCCAGATTTTTCCATCATAGTTTTTGTCTGTTCCTCCTGAAATCTGTACTTTTCTGGCAAATAGCTGAGGATTGAAGTAATCAAGTAATGACAAACACTTGAGTTTAAGACTCCACATCCTTAAGAATATTCACGGTAATGCAAAATGCATCATTCTACAAAATTCCTAAGTTTGTAACAGGAATACTTAAAGTCTGCCCCTATTTATCCCCCCCATCATTTTAGGCATTGTCCAGATATGATGCTCTAAGAGGTTGTTAGGTAGGATCACAGCTCAGGACCCTTTCTCACCCTGGGAAAGGGCAACTCACATATGACAACCAGTGAGGTGTCTATCAAACAGTTGTGACTGTGTCACTGTTAGGCCAGTTAATGGCATGTTGTCCATATCCATATGTTACCTGTGAATATGAGTATGATATATGTTTGTCTTGTAAAGCTAAGAGACCTATATAGGGCATGTGCATAGTAAAGTACTGTTGTAGACATGTGTGTTGAACTGCATGTGATATATTGAATTAATAAAATTCAACTGTACAGTGTTATGCTGGACATTAGTCACATTTGTGACTATCTGTAGTCACATACACATATACCTGTTTTATGTCAGCCACACCATTAGAAAGTCTGTGAGCAATGACAATGTAACATAATAGCCTACCTATGACTGTTGGACATCATCCAGGTTATCACAGTGATGTCAAAGCTTACTGTGCAATCAACTTACTAATGTATGGTGCAGCTATATTAAAACAGTATTAATACTGATGTCTCTTTTGTCACCCATTTATTTGTGCCATTGTCCAGACGTACTTCTATAACACTTTGAGAAGTATGATTGAGTAGTAAGACTGTAAATACAGTGTGCCATACTAACATAGAACAGAAATGTATACCAGGTAACCCCTGAGCACATGTATGTATGCGTATGTTCAGTTGGAAGGCACACAACAAATCACATAGGTTTTAAGCAATCAGGTACATAGGTTGTGCATGTTGCAAATGTGTGTAATATCAATGTCAGTGCATATAATGGACATAAATGTGTACAGCTACTGGTTGTTGCATTGCCCTGACACTAATATGGGTAATAGAGTAGGCATGATTATCAGGTAGTACTCGGAGAAGTTTCCAACTATTATTGCAGTGGTGGTGCTGCGGTAGCATTGTCGCCTCACAGTAAGACGTTGTCCTGTTTGATTCTCACCTAGAGCATCTTCTGTGTGGAGACATGCATGAATGGGCGTACCTTCGTTGAAGGTTGTGCATCAGGGCCGGCAACTCGGCATGTAAAAATCTACTGCCAATCATTAGCGGACCGGAGTTCCACTGTGGCGACCTCTAACAGGGAAAAGCCGAAAGACACAACTCAGAGAAGTTTCCAACTGTGTTATTACCCTCTATCTATGCCTACTACTAACAGCTATATCAACACCTATATACAGTGGATATCACAAGTGTACACACCCCTGTTGGAATGCAATGTCTGTGTGCTGTATGACAATGAGACCACAGAAAATCATTTCTTAATGTTTCTCATCTTGAATGTGACCCCTAACCTGTACAATTCTATTGAAAAACAATCAAAGGTGTTTCTAGGAAGGTGAGCAACTATTGCCAAGTGAAGATGAGCCATGATGTTAGAGTCCAAACCAAGACAAAAGAATGCTGTAACCATCTCAAGAGATGCATACATAACATAGTTTAAGGGTGTGCACACTCATTCAACTGGGTGATTGTACTGATTATTTCCATGTTTTCACAGACAAGATTGTTATGTTTTCAATTGAATTGTACAGGCTATAGGTCATGTTAATGGTGGGAATTGTTTTGAAATGAGATATTGTGGTGTCATGATTCAGTTGCACAAATACCAGACATTGTAACAGGGGTGTGTACCTTTTATATCCACTGTAGCTATATGGACTCAGCAGTATCTGACCTGTATAACCAGCATCCAAAAAGGTAGAGTAATTCCCTTTGGTGGACAGCAGCAATACACAAACCACATAATAGGTTGCTATATTGGCTGTACAGGGACACATAGGTGCAGGCAACAACTTGGAAGCAAGTCTACCTCTATCTGAGCAAGCATGTAAGTTCACAGGTGACTTCCTGTAAGACTGACTATGACTACATTTCAGACATATCCACATCACCAAGGACAATTGCAACAGTGTCTCCACATATGTTGTCAGTCTCAGAGGAAACAGCACAACTCACACTGTACTGGGGTTAAAGAAAACCTCATACACACATGCCAGTGATATAGGCAACCTGCATCAGACAGGTTAGGTGGGAACATCACCACCCTGTCCACCCCAGTTGTATAGGGGGATATGCACATCAACCACACTCCTCGCCTCCGCAATGGTGAGCATGTACATATTACTTACTGATGGAAACAATGGAAAATTTACATGGGGCATAATAACATCACTGTCCGCTTCCTACATGAACTCAAGCATGTGCTCACAGCTCCATCACACACCACAGTCAAACACAGACCTGCCACTATCCACACACCATCCACATGGAAGATGGCCACTGTCAACCCTCTACACAGAAATGAATGGAGAATAGAGGATTATGCAGTTCAGTGTCCAACATTGGGGGGAATAAGATATCTCAGGGCCAGGAGTGTAATGCAAGCTGCTATAGCCATGATAGATTGGAGGGTTATGATGTAGTTTGGATTATTTGCAAGTACTATCCACTGTTGATGTGCAATTTGACAGCTGTGTGAGGTCCTGTGACCTTTTTCTTGTTTATGTCTTCCAAGTAACATGCAGAGGGCTCACCTACCAGCATTCTCTGTTGGGGAAACTGACATCATCACCCAATATGTGATTGAACATTATGCCCTCTTAGTTGGACGGAGATCAGAATATGTGTGGGGGAAGACTGCCCTGTGGATCAATCTGGTCCATAGGGTAAATGATGCTGGGCTGCACAGTAGACCTTATGAGCAGGTGCAGCATCAGGCCACTAACTTCATCTGCCATGCCCGTCAACAGGCTGATGCTGTAGCGAGGGACCGGCTAGTCACAGCTGGGGGCCCAGCCATCCAGCCACCACTGACACCCACCAAGGAGCTTCTCACCATCATTGCGGCACCCACCCAAAGCAAAAGCCATGAAGCTGAGGAAAGCATTGTGGAGGTGGGTTGCACACACACACACACACACACACACACACACACACACACACACACACACACACACACACACACACACACACACGCACTGGATGAGTACCGTGCAGGTAAGGGCACAGTGTGGATTAGTACACTAATGTATCACACATACATGTATCTGTATTGTATCTACATCCATGTATCATGTCTGACTGTAGTTGTGGATGGGGTTTTCTAATGCACAGAGGTGCACATCTATGGTGAGGACAGAACATTGTGTATTATTGGGGTTAGTACTGTAAATGTGCAGACATGTTGCATCCATCCTGTACCAAGGCCACATGTGAGTCTGCTGACAATAACTCCCTCTCACAACTACCTAGGACCCTCTAGTCTGCATATGGGACAGCAGCCTGAAGCTAGTGAGTATGACATTGTTTTGTTGTTGCCTTGTAATACCCAGGCATGTGAAGGGCATGCAATTTACCATCCACACAACTATCAGTAATATCAAATAGCAGAGATCAGTCCACAGCTCGAGCAAGGCACTAATTCACTGTTTCAAATGAATATGAAGTATAATTGCCAGTAAAAAACACAGGTATCATGTGATATCTGATGAAATCTGATGTATTCAGATGAAAGCGCTTAACCAATGGATTGTTGTATGGCTGAATTTTATTCGTGGAAATAAACCTGTGTTTTTTACTGGCAATTATACTTCATATTCATTTGAAACAGTGAATTAGTGTCTTGCTCGAGCTGTGGACTGATCTCTGCTATTTGATTTTACGCGGTTGGTGTATTGAGTACTTTCTTTTATTCAACTATCAGTAATAGCTATATTGCTCTATGTAATAGCTATATTGCTTTATGTGCATGTTCACTTGTGGTGGGCTTAACTGTGTTGCATCACAGTGGTCACCACTAGGGCCTATCTGACATGAATTCAACATTCCTGTAGCAAACCTCACAACTTGTCAGTGCCAAGAAGTCTGGAAAAAGGCCAGTGGTTTACAGTGCATATAAATTGTGTACACACCCCTGTTAAAATGCAAGGTGTTCCTATTACATACACATTAGGATCACAATATGTCAGTCCACACCTCTTCCAGTCTTTAATGTAACCCATAACATGAACAGTTCACTTGTAAAACCAAGCATTTGGACTCATGTATTGCACCTACAAGGTTGGCCACCTGTGAGGGTGGCAGACATTGTATCAGCATGATGTTTCAGTCAGGTATGATACCTCATGCTGCCATATATGTCAGTACACTCACTGTGGCCTATTTGGCTACAATATCACATACGTGGGCATTGCTAAAGCACACAGACCACTTCTGACCATGTATAGGTCGCAAACATCTGGATATTCCAGACACATCTGTACAGAGGACTGCACAATGGTTTAACTTGCTGCATGTGAGACAGATGCTGTTACCACACTATATAAAGTAATGGCAGCCGGAGGTGGTCACCAGCTGTGTATTGTACACACATCAAAATGGTATAAGCCACACAAGATATGATCTTCACACACATACAGTTACCAGCATTGGGATTAGAACTTCTGCCTATCTAGGTATTGTGTAGTACGCAGTTATCAGATGCGCCATAGAGATTATACATTTCCACCTAGTCCAAAGATACTTCTAAGGTGGATGACATCAACAGGACTACTAAATTGGAGTGAGGGGAAGTGTAAAGGGTAGTAGACAGGTCAAAAATGGTGTAATCCACACACTACATGATTCTCACACAAACACAACACACATCCAAACAGTTGCCAGTAGGGAGATTAAAACTCCTGCCTATGTAGCTATTGCTACTATAGTGCTACGGAGTTATTAGACAAGCCACAGAGGTTATACATTTCCACCTACTCCAAAGGTACTTCTAAGGTGGATGACATCAACAGGACTACTAAATTGAGATGAGGGGAAGTGTAAAGGGTAGTACATAGGTCAAAATGGTGTAATCTACACACTACCTGATTTTCACACAAACACATCCTGTTGTCAGTAGGAAGATTAAAACTTCTGCTTATTTAGCTATTGCTACTATAGTCCTATGCAGTTATCAGACATGCTACAGAGCTTATACATTTCCACCTAGTCCAAAGGTACTTCTCAGGTGGATGACATCAGCAGGACTACTAGATTGGAGCAAGGGGAAGTGTGAAGGATAGTACACAAGTCAAAAATGGTATAAGCCAGACAGTACAATTATCATACACACACACACACACACACACACTTGCCAGTATTGGGATTAGAACTCCTGCCTATCTAGTTATGTCTGCTATAGTGTTACACAGTTACCACAGGCACTACAGAGCTTACTGAACTTTCCTACGACCAAAGCTATTGATAACTGCACAGCTGAGGTAAAGTATTACAGGTGGCAAAAAGTCTGCCTTCAGTTACACCCTTACATCATGCTAGTTTTTTTCTGTCTTGCACTTCAAATAGCATTATGGCTTGGCACTTCACCAGGTTATTGTATCAAGAAGTATGGCACACCTGGGTGTTGTCAGCAGTACTCGTTCATCACAGAAGTAGACCCAGTACTTACTAGTTATGTCCACCCCTCCTGGCATGATTGGAGGGCAGTTTTCTGTGCTTTCTCCCATTAACCTGGTGCACTTGTCCATTCTGAGGCACTGTTGCAACTGCCTCATGTACACAGACAACCCTCCTCTCTAAACTCCAAACACTCGGACCTGTGAGAGTTACCCATATATCACCCAATGTAGACATATGCACTCTCCAGCAAGTACTGGACTAGTGGGTCAAGATGATAAGATCAACACCTGCACCACACTATGTGGAACACATAGCTCATCATGACACCCACTTTGACAGCCATACCATACAGTGAAATGCCACACACCCACCTTCACAGAGGCACTCAATGGACATTTACTCAAACAGCGCAGACCAGCAAGTCAGACACCCACTCAGACACCATGACATGGCTCATGCCAAAGGACATATATTTAACCTACATAGTGTGCCCCTCAACCTAAGCTCCTAAGGCTAACCACTTTGCACAATACAGTGATCATGGGTAACTCAATATTGAGGCACACACATAACCCACTCACTAAGTTGAATATGGTGCAAGTAACAGTCAAATATCTATCACATGCCAGCTTCCAACACATGACACAGCCAGGCATGGCACTCCACAACAGCTACGAGTATCACTCTGTATCCATGTGGGTGTGAATGACTTGGGACACACCTCCCTGGACCTCATGACAAGAGACATGGTTGAACTCTCTGATTATGTGGTCCAGGCAGGTGTGACAATAGCCCTGAGCAGTGTACCGCTGTCAACCAGAATGATGCTGCGGTACTATCAACAGATGATTGACTGCAACATTGGCTTACGTGTTTTGTGTCATTTTCAGGGGATCCAGTACCTCTCTGCTTGGGATGACATTATTGACAGAACCCAATGACTTGCCACAGATGTCCTGCATCTGTCAGTACTGGGTTTCCAGGTATTGGCTAAGTGTCTTGCCACCGTTATGCTGCCTTATTAGGCACTGTTCCTAATGTAATTACCACAATAATAGCTAGACATGTATGCAACCTGAGGGTCATGCTGCTCAACAGTAGACATCTAACTGTCAGGATGCAGTCACTCAAAGTACTTATTGGAGTGGAGGACGTTAACATGTTTACTGTAATGGAGTGGTGGTTCACAGCAGCAGATAGCAGCCCTGCAGTATCAGGCTATAATGCATCCCACAGCTGTCAGCCCCCAAACATGGACCATACCACACCTCCACAGGTGGTGTTGTCTCCATATTTATTATGGATAGAAATACCTCCAGACTAGTATCCCAGCAGAATGCATTGGGAATACTTCTGGTACAACTGCATTTGGGTAATAGTGCAGTCCAGACTATAGCCTGCTATGGGTCCACATCTATGTCCCTAGACTGTCAATGCACTTTCCTCAACACCCTGTTATCTATGATGGTCCAACGCAACACTGACATAGTATGAGACTTCAACTTCCCCTCCATCACTTGGGGAAAGTAGCCAAGTGCCAGTACAGTGGCCCAACACTTCTGGGAGTCATCATTTCCAATGCCCTGGACCGGCTCATACTGACCCCCTGTAGAGGATGCAACAACCTTGACCTGTGTTGACTACTTAAATATGGGACTGTTGCTCATTCACAGTTGTCAGTCCCTACATGGTGAGATCCACACAGACTGTAATCAACATGGGACTCACCATGTTAGCCACACCGCCCCACAAAGGTAACCACCTTGCAAAACCTCTCCAAAGCTGACTTTGTAGCCATGAAAACAGGGGTGGATGACTTCACTGCACCCATGACAATGGGAAATAGCTGCATAACTGTTGAATCATATACAAATGTACTGTACAAACAGGTGCATGAATGCATGGTACTAGCTCAAGCCAGCAGAACCTAGACACTGTCCTCCAAACACTGGGAGACAATGTGATGGCTCCTGCCATTACTAAAGTGTACAAAAGAAGGAGGACACTGTTGCAGAGAAAGGTGGTGTCCCATGACTGTTTAACTCCTTTATTAGCCTCAAACACAACTTGTAATCCCTCATGGAATCCCCTACAGGCATCTATGAAGGCAGACATGCAGCAGGCAGTGACAACAATCACAACAACCTTTGATAGCTACATCAACAACCTCCACAGCATTAAACACAAGTGCTATGAGTTACTGCGCAATGATAATGCCAATCCTGAGACAACAGATATTGGCCACAGTCTTGGCAACACATTCAGTGACAGCTTTACCCCTCTCTCCCCACTAGTAAAGTGCAGAATGAATATGTTTTCACATGCTGTACCCTGTTTCTGTTCTGGGCATCTGTGTGTCACCAGGATGTGGTCCTGTAGCAAGACCAAGAGGTATGGCAGTGTGGTAACCCATCCACCATGTCTTAGGCAGGGTACAGCTGTATCTACATGAATTTCTCAGGTCTGTAACAAAGTGATTGCATATGCCTCACAGATTATAGGGATGAGGGTTGTACATAGGTATATGCTGATTTACAACATCTGTTGTAGAGTGGAGAATGGCATGTGTTGTGGTTTGGACACACCTCTGATTGCAAATAACCACAGCCACAGGGGATATTCATCAATCAAAAACAATGGGATTACTATTCACACACACACACACACACACACACACACACACACACACACACACACACACACACACACACACACACACACACACACACACAAACACATTTGCCAGTACTGAGATCCATAGGTTCATTGCTTCATAGGTGCATAGTAGGTGAATGGGCCTGAAGACTCTACAAGGCTAGCCCAAGGGAATACCCTGGCATTAGGCCACATGACAATAGACCCCAGTGTGGCTCAGGAGTATAGTCACTGGAGTGGTCCCCAGGGGTGGTTTTTTTTATTCCCCATCCACTCATCCAGATTTCTATTGTGGGTGGCCAGTGATGTGCACTGCCTCACATGTATGTGATTTATATTCCATAACATGGACAGTGTTTGGGTTGTGCACCTGTCCCACAAGAATGTCCTTTGAAGTCTGGAAGTGTGCTTGAGGTCTCTGGGGCATGTTGTGTGGACAGATTAGTAACTTCAGATGTAGCATTCCTGACCTAGTTTGGTGAGACATGGCTGAGTAACTAAGGTAGTGATTGCACCTACATAGACAGTATGATACAGGGATTCAGTGGAGTTACTGGAGTTTGTCCATGCAGAGCATGTGTATAATGCATGGTATTCCCTTTGTGGGGTACGTTTGTAGACTCTACAGTTGTTGCAAGTGTCCAGTGGGGAACATGGCAAAGGGGCCACTGTACACATTGATTGGGCTACTGAGGGGATGGTACAGGGTGACCATGCCCTTTTACTTGCTGGATAACACACACTTAGTCAGGCAATGAAACACATCAAAGTACTTTCTGATATCAGTGGCACTGTTGTGGTCAACAGACAGCTGACTGTCAACCTGTGCTCCCCATTCTGTTATAACAACATCACTGTTCAGTGGACTACCACCAATGTATTACTTCATGTAAACCATGGTGTTTCCAAAGGTAATGGCGGCACATCTCTTGGCATTGAGGTAATATCCAGGGTTCTGACATCAGTCATAGGTATCAAGTGGCCTTTGTGCATGATGTCAACATCACATGGATTGGGAATGCTACCACCCACCTTACTGTTGTACGCAAACATTTTCAGCCAGGGTGCCTTTGTGTTCTCCTGCACCTCAGAAGGGTAGATCCCAAACATGAGAGGACATGGGTCTGTACCCTGTGTGACACCAGTCATATCTGGTCATTGGTTTGACATGGAGTCCACTGCAATCACACTGTGGGTGCTATCTATGAGGCAGTTTGAAGAACTACTTATATAGTGGTTGATGCCTAGCCAAGTGAGTTTGTGTATGATTCCTAGGTGGAGAGTGGTCTCTGAGTATTAGAAGGGCTGCCTATATTGTTAACTATTCCATACTGTCACATTGTCATTTTACATGGCACTGCACATTTAGGGCTGTGGATTGTTTACATCAACATCTATGGTGTATGACAACTGTTGGCCTTGTCATGTGGACATTGGGACATATACTAGGTCATCAATATAATAATTTAGCAAAACCCACCCCCCAAAATGGATCCTGTTTATACAATCACACCAACACCCACACAGGATACTAATGACAGACAGAGAAGCACATGAACTTGCCAGTACTGAGTTTCAAACCCCTACCAATCTATGTATAGCTACTACAGTATTACACATTTGTTGCATGTGCCACAGAGGTTATAGGATGGATGTTGTCCCTAGGTACTTATAAGGTGAGGAATATCACCAGCCCTTGTAAATGTTGGCAGTGGGTGATGTAGTGGGTGAGAGATTTCATAAAATACTTTACCTACACACACATTTAGCAGGAGTGAAGTTCGAACCTTTGTCTAACTATGTTGTCAGACCTTTATGTTAAGCATTTACCACATGCACCACTGACCTTACATGGTTTAACATTGCCGACAGGTTCTTCTAAGGTGAATGATATCTGCAGGACTGCTAAAGTAGGGTACTGAGAAGTGTACTGGGTGTAAATGGGGCCAAAATCTTTAAGGTATGAAAACACACACACACACACACACACACACACACACACACACACACACTCTTGCCAAGAATGACATTCAAACCCTTACCTATGTAATTTTTGCTACTGCATTATTACGCATGTAGCGCACACGCCACAGAGCTTATAAGTATAAAAGTGTCCAAATATACCTCTATGGGGAGTGACATCAGCAGCCGTTGTAGAGTATTACACTTTAAAATGTACTGGCTGTGTATGGATGCAAAATACTTCAACCTACAGATGTACACACACACTCACACAAACAAACCCACTTGGTGAATCACTAAATCACCTCATTTGCATGGTTTTCACCAGCAAATGAGATGATTTGCATGCCACACAGTTTTCCATGCTAGAACAGTGTAGAGCCGCTCATGGAAGTGAAAATGGCACTATCCTGAATCGATCGGCAGCCATTTTCCATGCGGGAGCTCTTACACTGTTCTTACACGGAAAAATCGGCCTTCCTGAATACTGGGGATAATCTAATCACAATGTTTCGAAATTTCTGGTGCTGAATCAGTTTCTCTTGACTTTTTGACTCATTTCCATTAAAATGAAACATTAGTAAATTCATCCTTTCAGTGTACTATCAATGTCAGCAAGAACATTTGAAATTAGGGCGTAAGCAGAATCCATCCAATATGACTCTTCACAAAGATGCCTTCATCTTCTCACCACTGTCTTCAGTGTGAATTACCCTTCCATTTACTACAGTGCAAATACATTGTTTACATAATGGGAAGTGAAACGACTAAGCAAGCCAAGTCCTGCAGGGCAAAACAGCAGTCACATTAATATTGTTTTAATATTAAAAATATAAAATGTACTGGCAACAGAATATAGGAAAAGTGCCAAAACATGCAAACAACCTGTAAGTAATGTTAAAAAGTAAAAACACAACAATTTTGTTTAAGCGTCTTGTTCTTAAGCCATGAATCCTCAGGAAATGTTATCCTGTTCAGGCATGATACTTAAAACGTTTCTATCACCAGGGATTAGTGTAGCATGTCTGACTAGTATTTTTGTTTACATATGTAGGAGTTGTGCTCCAAGCCGTGTATGCCTTTTAGTGAAAACTGTGAAATATCTTCCAGAATGTAACAGCTTTCAATGGAACTGCATGATATTATTTAAAATTTTACAGATAAGCACAGCCTTTTTATTTTCTGATATTTTGCAGTAGCTACAGCAATTATCAAGACAGCAGTCACAGCTGGAGGAATCATTTGTAGTCTAAATTTTTGGTGACTTGGTATATTTACTAATCTCAAGTAAATATTTTCAAAGACAAATCAATCCAAACAATGACCGGTGATCACGAGCAAAGAGAATAATAAAACAGTTCCAACAAAATATCCCAGCAGCAGGTACTAATGTAACAGCATATCCCTATCAAATGAGAGTCATTCTGGTTTTTGAGGGTTGACTGAATGGAAAATCTAGTAGTCACATTTGATCACATGTAGTGATGCTGACCCCTAATATGCATCAACTTTGAGGTTGGTTATTTTCATTTGGAGGTAAGAATGCATAGTACCTTGCATGGAGGCATGCAGAACTTTTGCCATCCATATAAAATACCTTATGCTTTTGATTTATTTGTTTTTTAGTTTTTTCTTTACTATGCACACACCATTCACATAGTTAAATTGAATGAAATGAAATTCACTGAAAAAGTCCCAGGAAAGTGCATTTTAATTAATCCCTTTTCACTGAATGTACATATACCCATACAAATAGTGAACATAAGAAAGAAAACTGCAAAAAAAAAAAAGGCTTCAACAACTGAATTCTAACTTTATTTTCTGAAAAAAAAAAACAAAAAATATATACTTCTTTTCTTGTCTTTCTAAGCTCATTTAGTCCAGTTTTCAGGTTAGTGCTGAATTCAGGGTTGTATTACAAGTTTTTGTTTGCCCCTACCTTACCTGGATAGCAGGAAATTTCTCTGTTCACTGTGAGAGAGGGAGCTTTGAACAGCCTATCTGTCCCTGGAGGAGTGGTTTCAGCCCAGAAATTAGTAGTTTATTGGCCATTTTGAGCTAATTTCTTTCTCTTTCATCTTCCTGCTATAAAACCTGCATTTCCAAGGTTTTTGTGCTAGTATACAGCTCTGCAAGCTTCTGCCTGGTGCCCTGCAGAGTTCTACAGCAGCACAGAGACAAAAGAGAGACTTTGGAGTGATTATCATTTTTCTGCAGTTTCTTGCTGCCTTTAGCTAATTCCGCCTAAAACACCGATTTTCTGGAGTTTCTGTGATTTAAAAAGCTTGTTTCAGCTACATATTGTACTTATTTTACTGCCTGCACTTTAACAAAGTCATTTTTGTGTTTAAATTACCTGTTTAACTGTTGTAGGCTACACACTCAAGTGTGATAGCCATTTCTATGCATTTAATGTGTTTTTTTTATTGTATCTGCTTTATTTTCTGAAAAAAACAAAAATATACTTGTTTTCCCACCTTTCTAAGCTAGCTTAGTCCAGTTTTCAGGTTAGTGCTGAATTCAGGGCTGTGTTACAAGTTTCTGTGTTTGCCCATACCTTACTTGGATTGAAGGAAGTTTCTCTGTTCACTGTGAGAGAGGGAACTTTGAGCAGCCTATCTGTCCCTGGAGGAGTGGTTTCAGCCCAGTAATTAGTAGTTTATTGGCCATTTTGGGCTAATTTTTATCTCTTTCATTTCCTTGCTATAAAACCCGCATTTTTGTGGTTTTGCACGCTGGGCAGCGCCAGTTAGCTAGGGTATAACTATTCCTGGCTCCACAAAGTCTACTCTTCAATTTTTCCCTTGGAACAAGACAAACTTTCAACTTAAGCACTCAAATCATTCACTTCTCATCCAGGCACTTGCCCAAAACTCATAGCAAGCACTTATAAACCTTAGCACTAGACCTCCCTCTACTTTAGAGAAGGACAAGGCTCTCTATTTGACCTTACCAGCCAGTCAGTGAAACAGTTCACTGTACCTATCCAGGCATGTCCAAAGAGCATTTTCAGGTGTACTCTCCAGTCCAACTATTTAATCTGGGCATTTTGAGGCAATGTTACAATTGCCTCATGTATACAGACAACCCTCTCCTCCTTCCACCAAACACTAATACATGCGAGAGAAGCAATTATACAGCCAAACTGGAGGCTAAGCTCTCTCAACCCAAGACTGGACCAGGCAGTCAAGAGGAGAAGGGAATTACTTGCATCACACCACCAGTCTCACATAGACCTATGAAACCAGCATTGACAAAAAACACACATAAATACACAAAAACATACTCAGAGGCTCTAAATACAAATCTGCAAAAGCAACAGAGACCTCCAAAGCAGACATCCAAACAACCTCCACCCCCCCCAACACAAACCATGGGACACATACTTCACAAAACCAGTGTGCCACACAATCACAGCCCTTAAGGCAAAATAACATACCCAACACACTAGTAATAGATGACTCTATAGTCAGGCACACTGACATCCCACTCACTAGGCTGAACAAGGAGAAGGTTACTGTTAGTTGCCTGTCGGGTGCCAGGATCTGCCACATAACACAAGCACTCAGGTCACTCCAGAACAAGTAAAATTATGACTATGTCATTGTCCAGGTTGGTGTGAATGACCTGAGCTGTACCTCTCTGGACTACATGAAAAGAAACATGGAGGAGCTCTCTGATGGGTCTATATTGCAACATCGAATGCTTAAAACAGCGAATGATGTTACATTGACACAGTTTCAGTGAAAGCTGAAAATGTTGAATTCAAAGAACAGCGATTTCTTTCCTAGGGAAAGAAATCGTTGTTCCAACCCCCACAAAAACTTCCAAACACATACACACATACCCAATCCTAATTATACCCCCCAAAAAATCAGTTAACAACTAAATACACATATGCACATAACCCAAACATACATTTAACGGAAAAAAAAACAGTAAACATTTTAAACCATATACACTTACCTTAACCCACACGCTAACCCTAAGGTCAGTAACTCTCGCACATTTACATAAACAGCTCCAAACACATACACACTTACCTTAACCCTAATTCTACCCCCCCAAAACAAAAGTAAAATACTGAAAACACATACACACGTAACTCAACCATACATTTAACACAAAATATAAAACAGTAAACACTTTCATACATATGCACTTACCTTAACCTGCACCCTAACCCTAAGGTCAGTAACTGTTGCACAATCACGCTCGGGAGCTATACTGGACAAGGGACCACACTACACTTCAGTACATGGCAAAACAACAAATCGGTTTTGCCTGTTCACTCTACATGTGTCGACGAAAATGCATTAGACATTTTGTGTTTTTGTTGTACTCATAGGAACCCTCTCAGACCATGTAGCCCAGGCTGGTATGACCCTGACCCTGAGTAGCATCCTGCCCTCACCAAGAATGATACCACGGTATAGAAAAAAAAATTATCAATTTCAACGGTTGGCTAAGCGTCTGGTGTCATTCAAAGAGGATCCAGTGTCTGTCAGCCTGGGATGGCATGCTCAACAAGCCATGCTGCTTTGCTAGAGATGGCTTGCACTTGTCACTCTTAGGCTTTCGAATACTGGCCAAGGCTCTTGTCACCCCCATAGTGCCTTTTTTAGGCAAGGTTCAAAAGACAAACCCCCATAATGCCTTTTTTAGGCAAGGTTCAAAAGACAAACCCACCACCATAAGTAGCACAAGTAACAAAAAACTGAGGGTAATGCTGCTCAATGCCAGAAGTCTAAGCCTCAAAATGCATGCACTCGAGGCACTCCTCAGTATGGAGAAAATCGATATATGTGCAGTAACAGAAACCTGGTTTAAGGCTCCAAGAGCACCCTAACACTACCAGGCTACAACTCATACCATAAATTTCGGCCACAAAACCCACACCAAAATACAAAAGGCAGGGGAGTATCCATATTCATCAAGGATACCCACACCTCCAGGTTAGTGGCACAGCACAATGCTTCAGAGATCATCCACGTGCAACTAACAACGGGCAAAATTGCTATGCAAATTATAGCTTGCTACAGATCACCCACCATGTCCCAGGATCCCCACTCCACATTCCTAAAAACACTGGGAAACATAAAGGTCCTACCAAACACCCTGATATTGGGTGATTTCAATTATCCAAACATTAGCTGGGAGAACTACTCAAGTACGAACTCCCTGGCCCAACATTTCCTTGAATTTATAAACTCAAATGTCCTGGATCAACTGGTTAACACCCCCACCAGAGGTGACAACATATTGGACCTGGTCATCACCAACATGGGTGACCGGTGTTCCACACCGGAGGTCAACCCCTCGCTGGTTAGATCTGACCATAAACTAATCACTCTGGATATCCACATTCCTCCACCACCCCCAGTCAAAGAAACCACCGTGATAAACTTTTCAGCAGCAAACTTCATGTTACTTAAGACCGAGATGGGAAGTTTCAAAGCTCCCATGCTAAATGATAATGCTGTCCAAGCTGCAAAATCCTTTACTAATGCACTCTACGGGCACCTACAAGAATGCATGGATCGTGCTATCCCAAACAAAACCAAGACTCACTCCTCCAAGAAAAGGAAACCAGTCTGGTGGACCCCTGCCATAAACAAGCTATACAATAGAAGGAGGAAACTAGTACAGAAAAGAGTAAAATCCCAAGAATGGAAGACATCCCTGATAAGTATAAGCAAGAAACTATGTTCCCTCATAAAATCATCCAAGGCTAGCTTCAAAAGAAAAATTGCCATGGACTCCAAAGATAACCACAAGGCATTCTTTAGCTATGTCAAGAATCTAAGTGGCAATTCTCAGATCTGCTCGGAGTTAGTGCAGAACGGCACAAAATACACTGAACCAACCGATATCGCCAACATCCTGGCAGACAGGTTCAGTGCAAACTTCACCACTCTCTCACCCCCAAAAGGGCCCATAGCTATACCAGAATAATGTAGTGGCCCTGAAATCACAGACACTCAGGTTAAAACAGCCCTTTCCAAAGACAAAAACACAGCATCAATGGGGCCGGACGGTGTCCCAGGCTGCACCCTACACAAGCTCAAAGATGAACTAACCCCTCACCTAAACACACTGTTTAAACTCAGCCTCTCCACAGGCTACATGCTCACAGAGTGGCACACAGCAACGGTTATTCCGCTCCACAAAGGTGAAGCCACAATGGACCCTGGGAAATATTGCCCTATAAGCCTGACTAGCTTGGTCTGCAAAGCTATGGAGCACATCATCATGGATCTCATTAACAGAGACATTGGAAACCTCCAAACACTGGACCCAACCCAGTTCAGCTTTGTTAAGGGCAGATCATGCCTCCTAAACCTGGTGGACTTCTTTGAGACAGTTACCAAGGCTATAGACGAGGGAAAGGTGGTCCACGCAGCCTACCTAGACCTTGCAAAGGCCTTCGACACTATTCCCCACTCAGGTATTATAGACAAGCTCACCAGCCTGAACATAAACCCCTATGTTATGAGATGGGTTGCCAACTGGCTCAGGGACAGAACCTACATGGTAAGAGTTGCAGGAGCTAGGTCGGACTCTAAACCTGTTACAAGTGGTGTTCCCCAGGGCTCAGTCCTAGGACCCCTCCTGTTCAGCATATATTTCTCAGAGGTACAGGCAAGCACAGGAAGACTATGGCTCACCAAGTTTGCAGATGACTGCAAACTAGGGGCTATAACTGACTCTCCGGCTGACACAGACATCCTCCAAAAGGGTCTCACTGAGACAGATACCTGATGTCAAAACCATAGTCTCAAGCTAAATGCCAAAAAGTGCATAGTCATCCCCTTTGGAAAAAACAAAGTACCCACAAACTACCACATAGGTGGTAGCCCCCTAAATACGGAAGATGTAATAAGGGATCTGGGGACCCAAGTAGATAGTAACCTCTCCTTTGATAATCACATTGCCACAGTGGTTAGAAAATCCTTCTATGTGGCCCACCTAATCACAAAAGGGTTTGCATCCAGATCAAAAGAGGTCATTGGGCCACTCTATGAATCACTCATCAGACCCATCATAGAGTACAATGCCCCATTTGGGATGTACCTTACAAGGCACCTGCAACAACTGGAAAGACCACAGAAGTTCCTCACCAAGAGGATCACTGGCCTCAAGCAGATGTCCTATGCAGCTCAACTGAAGAAACTCCAGCTGTACTCAGTTGCATACTGCCTACTCAGAGGTGATCTCTGCCTGACATACAAGGTCATGTCCAACCCAGAATTGATAGACATGCTCCACCTAAAGAAAACCATATCCCCTCGAGCCACAGGCTCCAGGGATCTAAACCTCACCACAACAATGAATAGGACATGCTGTAGGGATAGATTCCTGTCCCAGAGACTTCCCATGCTCTGGAACAAGCTTCCAATCTACATTAGGCAGAGCTCCTTGCTAACCCTCTTCAAGAGAAACCTTGATGAGTGGATGGGAAACAGAAAGTTTACCCCAGGGATCACTTCAATGGCTCTGCTGGACAGAGGCACAGGGAACTAATCTAAGGGGGTGGTGAAAGCCAATACATTCCGGCTAGGCTTATAAATGCCTTTGGGCAGATAGCCTAGTACCTACCTATGAACCTATGAACAAGTAGATGAATCATACCAACAGATACAGTAGACTCCCTCTTATCCAGCCTCTCTTTAACTGGCCATCAAATTTCTGCTGTAGCCCTAGCAAAAGACAACAGAGAAGAATAACACTTCCACCTCCTCTGGGCTAAATAATGACAGACATTTGAGGTTTAGACTTCATATTCTTTAGAAAAATGCATACTAATACAATCCCTGTTATTCTAGCTGATTTATAACCTATAAATGCTATTTTGTATACTTTTTCTGATTAACCAGCCATTCATTTATCCAGCCTAAGGTCCAGTCCCAGCGAGACCAGATAAGAGGGAGTCTGCTGTACAGGGGAAGAGTCAAAGAAACAGAAGGAATGCTAAGAACAAAAATAAGAAGAGAAAGGGGGATCAAAGCATGAATGGGGGACAGATCAGAACAAAAAAATGGGAGATGAGGAAGAAGAGATTTATAGGAGCAAAGCATGATAAGAGTCAAAAATACAAAATCAACTTAATGTTCGCACAAAAAAACAGCAGCTGAGATGCTAAATAAAAATATGAGCATTTCCCTATCAAGTAACTTTATAGAGGTGTTTCCATTTCAAAGTAAAGACATTTAATAGCTGATTTAAAAAAAAAAGTTCTTCAAGGAGTTTACTTATATTTTAGGAGATGCCCCATGGATTTGCTATGCTCACTGACAATGCTGATTCACTTTCTCTGCTTCTGACAGTTAGTATGTTGACTAGGTTGAAGTGATATGATTTTTGTTTAGTGCATGGTAGTCTGGAAAGGTTTTTTTTTTCAAGTTTTAGTCATGTTATGTTGTGGTGGCATTGAAATTCATGCCATTGAATCAATTGCAATGCTTTACACTCGTAAGTGGTAACAGGAAGACCAGCAGAAAAAAAATGTGTTATTTTATTTGTAGGAGTGCTTCAGTTCATAAGCAACTATAACATGCAGATTTGTGAAAATGTGGCAAGGGTATAGGAGTGTAAGTTAACAGAAACATCATGGCTCCAGATAAATGTGTAGGTTACAACAGATTTAGCATAGTATCACTTGCCTAGCCAAGGATGAGTTTTAAAGAATGCAGGTTTGATCCAAATGTTAAACTTTAGTAGCTTAGTTGTGATAAGAATAAACACCTTAATACAGACAGTGACACAAATATGAGTCTCTTCAGATGGTGTTATATTGAAAGCCAAATCAGAATCTTATGAAATAGCTTTCTGCCACAAAGTATGCAGTTTTTCTAATCAACTTTTATTTAGAGACCAGAGGACTTTATTTAATGTATATATATCATTAAAGTTTCTTTGCAGGAATATTCAACGTTCACCTTATACTTCACAGAGCAAATCATGACACACTGGGTTAATATAATGGCTCCACAGTGTTTCTTTGTGTTGTAAACCATCATAGCTAAAGGACTGAAAATGTAGTGCTCATCTGTGCCTTTGGGTGTTACTAACAAAGACCAGTCTGACAGGCTTTTCTGCAACTTAGGACAGAGACTGATAACGGAATTCCATTAAATGTAAGAAATGCCTCTCTTCATTCTGGCCTTTTCCTTAAAGGTGGTTAGGTCCACTTATAAATTACAAACTGTTAGAAGATAGAAATCTTTGTTGTATTCTAGGGTAATCCATATGGAATTTAGGTTATTAAAGTTAGGAGAAACTGACTCTTCTAGGTTGGAGGGGTTGGGGATTGCAAGATAAATTTATTAAATGTATAATGTTGATCAAAAGTTAATAGCTCTGTACACTATTTTTGTTATTATTATTTCGTTTGAGAAAGTAAGCAGATGGAGTCACAGAGGCTTTTTAAGACATGACTGTTATACAGCAGTCAGAAAAATCATAACATATTTCAATAGGGGAACAGCAGAGCATAATATTACATAATACATAAATAAGTCAGTGTGGCAGAGATATGCCTTTAGTGGGGTGCAAAAAGATATGCAGGGGATATGAGATAATTAAGGGTACAGTAAGAATGTTAGGCATTAAGAAAATAATGTGAATGAATAAAGAGAGCAATAAACAAAAATGACATAGAAGAGAGATTAGTTAATTGTAACAGCTGTCAAACTAATGGGCAAAATTAAATTTAGACTGAGGGAAGGAAATGAGATACATCATGGATTTAATGGCAAACAGTTTAGTCAGTGGTACTAAAATAATATACTGCGGTGGTGGTGCTGCGGTAAGACATTGTCCTGTTTGATTCTCAGCTAGAGTGTCTTCTGTGTGGAGACATGCGTGAATGGGCGCACCTTCATTGAAGGTTGTGGGTCAGGGCCGGCAACTCGGCACATAAAAATCTACTGCCAATCATTAGCGGACCGGAGTTCCGCTGTGGCGACCCCTAACCGGGAAAAGCCGAAAGACTCAACAACTTGGGCTGGAAAATACATGAAATGTATAAAATGAAAGGCTGAGTATGTAAGAATGAATGTCTTTCCTTGTTTTCTGGACAATGAAAGAGAAGCTCTATCTCAAAGTAAGACAATGACAGTGAATGCAAAATGAGGAGAAGTGAGCCTCGTAAGAGCATAGGGAAAAAAAGCAGGAAGTCATGATGCTTAGATATTTCTTAAGAAGGAACAGTGACAGATGTTTGAAGATGATGGAGAAAAGAATGAGGTTCTTAGGTTCATAGGTGTTTACTAGGTTAACTACCACAAGGGCCTTTTTAATCCTAGCCATTTACAAGCAGGGGCCTGGGAGATAAACCATTTACAGGTTGCCTGTGTCCATTGGAGACATAAATGCCTTGTGAGGGTAGGACAGCACTGGATTAGAATTAGATCATGTAATAAAAGGAAGACTTTATTTTAGGAAAAGTATAACCTCCCCCCCTTATTGGATGTTTGCTGAGTTTCACTTGGTGGGGGAGGGATCTGTGTTCCTGCAGCAGGTGTGTAGAGTACTGGAGATGTTACTTTGAATTGAGATACTATGATGGAAGAGGAATAATAAAGTGTGGGTTGATTCCCAGATATTTAAGAATTCAGGCAGTTTTGTAATTATCCCCGGATAAGGCAATGTATTTTCATTTGGGGTTAAGAGTTCTTGTAGCAGTTCATCTAGTCTTTTAAATATGAGTTTTCGGAAATGGAGGAGAGGCAATACAAAACTGAGGGCTTTGCTCAGATCAGTGTAAACTGTTCCAAGTGGTTTCTAGTTGGTAAATAATAGTAAGGCACTATGGTCCTTCCTAAATTGTCCTAGGGTAGACAAAACAGGTTAACAGAATTAAGGAAGAATATTAAATGTGAAGAAACATTTTCCAAAACTTTAGTAAGTGCTGGTTTCAACTAGATGGGGGCAGAGGTTAAGGAGAGTGGCAGCTAATAAACATATTGATATGGAAATGGGTTCATAGGTTCATAGGTAGCTACTAGGCTAATGACCACTAGGACCTTTACAAGCCTAGCAATATACCTCAAACCCATTTGGATCCTGAGTATCATGGGCATCTATACGGGGGGGGGGACATGTTAGTAGCGAAGTAAATAAGGGATTTGTAGGGGGTAGTTAGGATAATAATTTTCTTATTACCAACCTCTGTACATAAAGGATATGTGGCCAGAATGGGGGGGGGGACATTTTATGATTTCCTATCCAGTTGTCAAGGTTTCATTTTAATAGGGTCATGAATGAACTCTGTTTTACATGGATGGAGAGCCTATTCCATAACACAGAGATCCTTTGGGACACATATTTGTCTGTTCTGCATGTTCTGTTTATGTCACAACTGAAGTTCATATCCCTAGATCTAGTGTTTTTGGTGCTGTTTGTTCTGCACATTTGCAACAGATCCATCAGGGTTGGGTCTGCAGAAGTCATGTAAGCCAGGCAAAGATCCCCTCTTAGCAGCCTGTAGGAGACTGAATACAGAGACAGAGCCTTTAGATGATCAATGTAGGACAGGGTATTCATGATGTAAATTCTGGGTGAAAACAACTGTGTGGGCATTCCAACTGTTGCAAGCATGTGGTTAGATACATGCCAAAGGGGTCATTGTACTCAATGACAGGTCTGATAAAAGCAGAATAGAGTGGTACTATAACTTACATATACATGGATGCCATACCCTTACCTATAAGCTGACAACATAGAATGATTCTCTTACTATCTTAGGTATGTGTTGATCAGGATACTAGTGTGTCACATCTTAGGGGTGTTTTAGCGATGGAATAATTAACTTGGGTTGACAGTTTCCCAACGGGCAATATAATTGCTTTTTTGGCATTGTGTTTTAGGTCATGACTTTGGCAGCAGTCATTTGTATGTGCTAAACTGTCTTGCAAGATGTTTGTGTCTTGAGATGAATCTATAACAGCTCTGAATTTTCAGTCATCTGTGAACTTGGTGAGCCAGCAGTCTTGAACATTGGCATTCAGGAGAAAGCCTAGCATGGAGTCCTGAGGTACTCCACTGGTGACTGGTCTCTTGGTAGAGTCATTGTCAATGATCCTGACTTCTTGGGTCCTATCTGTGAGCCAGCCAGCAATCCAGTGAGTTATGTTGCTATTTATGTCTATGTTAGAGGACTTGTCATCAATGTCTGAGTGGGGTATTGTACTGAATACCTTGGTCAGGTCAAGATAAGCAGAACGCACTGTTTTACGTTTGACCATTGCCTTGGTAACCCTCTCAAAGAAGTCGTAGGCACAACCTTCATTTAACAAAGTCAATTCAGGATGGGTCCAGTGTCTGTAGGTTGTCAATGGTATCTTTTCCATGATAATTTGTTCCATGGGTTTGCATATTAGGCTCATTAAACTGATGGGTTTGTAGTTCCCTGATCGGTTGATAGTCTGGCCCTGTGGAGGGGAATTATTGTTGTTAAGGACTGGCTAGGATATGGTAGTGCTAGTTGATGCTCATGACAGCTGCTGTTAGCTTAATTCTGAACAATGCCATACTATTTAACAGGTTTTAGAGCTAATCCTAACTTTAGAGGGAAAGTTTACTTAGGCATTTGCTGCTTGAAATACAGGGCACTCCTAACTGTTGCTGCTTAGCAGACAGCTCTGTGCAAACTTGCCTGGTTTATAGCAGAGAAGAAAGCTTGAAAACTGACTCCTATGCCCTCTATCCAATAAGCAACCACACTTTGAGCTCCCTGGGTGCTTCCCAACTCAGAGAGACCAGGTAAACACTTTCTGCCACAAGATGGATTACCCTGGAATTTTTTAATGAGAAAGCACAACAAAAGTAGCTCTCAAGTGCATATTAAACAACAAACAATTATGTCCTGACTTATTTGCCCTTCTGCAAGGAAAGTTGGAGACAAACTGAACTAAAAAAACCCAACAAACACAGAAATTATGATTTTTGTCACAAAATTAAATAAATGCTTAAAAAATGCTCAGAAACAGTAGTGATCATGGTAGAAAGAAAGTAATGTGGAGTAAATCAAGAAAATATTTTTTATCTTAGCCTGGATAGCTCTAGATAAGTTTGAAACATTTGAAAAACATTGCTGAGCTCTGTGGAAGTGAGTGATAGTTGAGTGTTTCCACAGTGAATGGGGGATGTTAATAGTGATACCTGTAAGAAGGATTGACTAGAAAGTGTTGCAGGACTACGAGAATTTGGGATAAAGGCTACCAGAAAAGGGTTGACTGATAGATGAGACTGACTGACTTAGTTTTTTTAGGTGATTGTAGGTTAATGGAGAAAAATGAAAACAAAATGGAGACTTGGGGACATATCAGACATGACAGGAAGTATTGCATTGAGCAGAAGAGAAAAGGCTTGCCAGAGGAAGACAATGTAATTAAATAAGCCTCTTGGATAGGAAAGGGGTGGGATTGTCCATATCCAGGCTTACATTTGGAGTCTGATAACCCTGTCAGCTATCAAGTTCATTTTTCATAAGATTTTGTGGTTTCAGGGAACACTGATTTGCTTTAATTTATCTAAACTGTTCTTGAACGTGAACCTTGTAATCCTTCATGGATGCAGAAAGTTTATAATTGGTCCATGCCTTACTTCTCCATTTAAACATAGACTGAATGTTTAGTCAGAACAAGGAGTCAACTGATGATAGATCCTGAAGCAAGAAATTGCTTTTTGAAGAGATAGTAGACTGCTTAGAAGGGATTCAATAGCAAAGTCACATTTATTCTATAGAAACACTGGTGATGGACATTGTTATTCACAAAAGTTATTCATGGCATGTGCTATCTTTGGGGAACTTATGAAAAGAAAGTAGTCTCTCTGGCTGTTTCAGCTGCTTTGATGGGAACTGAAAGATAGGTTGCATCAACAGAGTATATAAGTTTGATGATTTGTTTACTAATATCCAGGCCAGGAGAGAGTAATTCCCATAATAAGTGTCAGGCCTTGTTGGTGAGGTGACTAACTGGAGCAATTTATATTTCCAGAGACAGATTTCCAGAACCTCTTCAATTTAGAGGAACAGTGGACATTCAGGTCATTAATCAGGATAGAATTATGCATTTTTAGGAGAGGCAAGGAAATCAATTACATTCTCAATGATATTATCCATCTGCAGGGGAGAAGGATGCAGATTGCTCCAACTTTAAGTTTTAAATGATTGCAAATAATACATTTACATAAAACCCACTTTTAGGTATTTGATTTTTGTTTTATTAGGGGAACAAGAAATTATGTAGGGTTGTAAGTTCCTAAGGATTAGGATGAGGATACATCCACAGGTATGTTTTCCTTATCTGCAGCTATAAAAGCAGTAAATTTGTTCCAAGAACTGTGGAAGATGTGAGTCGGGTTTCAGCTAGAATCACTTGACTCATGCTATTTTGGGACTGCTGGTAGTAGGACATGCTCAAAGATTGGACGCTTGTTTATAAGGCTGTAGGTTACAAGAATGGCATTTTTCATGTGCCTTTTTGATGTCTTGCTGATTGGTGGAATTAACCACAGCGACTAATTTCCAGTACTTTTGGGAGAAGGGATGGTAAAAATGTAGTCTTAATGTCAGCATGTAAGAAGTTTGGTGTGAGTTTGTTGGAGTGAAAATTGATAGCCAAAGGAGAAATATTTGATATAGATAAAAGAAAGGAAGGGGATGGTTAGAGATGAAAATAAAATTAGTGATGGCTTGAGAGTGGATGGGTGCTAAAGAATTCATGCAGTTTAAATGAAAACAGAGATGGGACTGGAGGTAATAAACAGCAGAAGATATACTAGTACTAAGGGACGGTGAAGGGAAGTGAGCTACACAAAAAATGAGAGCTGAAGATGAGTAAGTTGGAGAGCAAGTGATGTCATGAATTAATGGACAAATTATACATTTGGAGGTAAGGAGCGTAAGCCAGGCCATTCTTGCTCCTGCAGAGAGCAAATAGAGTATCATACTTGTATTTGCTCTACTAGTGATTTACATTCATTAGTGCAATCACTAATCTGCAACAGGCCAACTTTTTCTTAGAAGATTGAATGGCTAGTATACTGGAGATTTCCCCTGTCCCCATGAGTGTGTGACCTTGGAGTTGGGTTGGCATGTGTAAGTAATGGGGGTGTGGGGATACAGCCCCCCACATCTGGGGTGCGGGAAGCTTGTTCCTTTGTTAAAATGCTTGCTAGTATGATTTTCTTATACCAGAATGCTGTTCAAATTCAGGAACTTTTAATCATTTGTGTTTGCACTTGTGTGAGACAATCAAAAATGTGTCACATTCCTATAAGTGAGCCAACTAATAAACTATTTATGGTTAAGTGCAAAATGAAGCAGCAGAGGTATCACTACTGTTGTTCCACACGTTAGAACTGCAAGTGTCTCTGACAAGTGTTTTCAGCTCTGTGGGAAGGTAGGAGAAACACTACTCAATATCCTATTTTTACTTTTTGGTGCTGTCATGTTTATTACAATTGCTACCCATAAGGAGCTAAGTAGATTGCCATAGCAATCAGTAGCATATAAATTAAAGAATGGGTGGAACAAATATAAAAGGGGCAAAAGGTGTAATATCACAAATGTAGGGTAGAAACATTCAATAAATAATAAGAAAGTTGATGCAGTGGGAAGTTGGTATAATAGTTAAGGAGTTACTTTATAGAAACAAGGTGCAGAGCTTGATTCTCCCATGGAATAATTAGCTAGGCTTGAAATGGCCTACAAGGGCAGTTAGCCTATATTCTATAAAACTAAATTATGCCTGCGAGCTGATCATTTTGTGTGCAGGAAAACCTGCGGAAGATTGTTGTGTAGGTGAGTGGTACTAGTATGAAGAATGAATTTAAAGTGAAGCAGAGACAAACTCGCCATAACATTACATTCAGGTTACTGAGAAGTATGCAGAAGAAATAAGAATAACAGATAACTCTGTTTTCAAGAAGAAGGTGGTCAGACAGTTTCTTCTAATCTGATATTGACAGTGCAGCAAAGCAATATTTTAACAGGCAATGCAAATATAAATCAAGAAATCATTGCATACAATTAGTTACAAAACGATACTTGACATAAGCCCATATTCACAAATCTAAATTCAGATATAGAAGTATGCATTTTACATTCTATTAATCTGAGTACATCGTCCTGTTTTTCAGGGGAAATGAGACTAGTGACAGAAAAGTCCACAAAGTACCTTTTGACGAGAAAATTAGATTGGAAAAGTTGTGGAAAGTTTTAGAGGGTAGTGGTGTACCAGGGGAAAACTTTCATTAAATGCTGACAGACAAAGATATCAGCTAATTACAAAATGCAAAAGTGGTTGCTGAAAATGTTGATGCATAAAAAACAGAAATTAAAGTCCAGATTACAAAAGAGTGACCAGATGACAAGGTGAGTGGGCTCAGAAGGTATTTATATAATAGATAAAACAAGGTTGCAGTTCAGGCAAAAATAGGTCTTCCAGATTACAGTAATGCAACCAGAGAAGTAAGTTATCAGTTATTACAAATTCGGATCAGAGTAATCAAAACCACCACACTTTTACTAGAAGCAGATCTGCAAGGTTGAATACAGAGGATTCCTAGCTTAGTGATAGCAAGTAACTAAGATGTTTAGCAGCATATGTCCTTTACATTTACAGTTTGTGCCTTGAGGTGATAGGAATCTGTGCAAATAACAGGTGTGAATCTTATATCAATGTCATTTAGCATATGGGAGCTGTAGTCATGAATCTAGGCTAGAAGTGATGGAATATGCTGCTTAGACATTGATAGAACAAATAAGAGCAGGATCTTGATAGAGTTAGATGTCCCAGAGTATGTGGAGCATTTTCAATAACTCTTTAAATCATGCAGAAGTAAAAGTATTTCCCTTTTCTCCAAGATGGAACTCCATAACTAGTATATTTACAAATAGTGGCATGACACAGAGCCCCTAAATTGAAGGGTACATTTAAGGCAACTCCCATAAAACTGATTTAAACTTTATTCAGATGTTCTTCATATTGATACCTGCTGCAGTAGCCTTAGCTGTATGGTTTGTACCCTGCCAAGGATATAACAGGCAGCCAGTTTCCAAAGCATCAGGGCACCTTCTACACACCCAAACTGTCAAGCAGCTCAAGGTGAGCTGACTAAAAGACAAGTTTGGGGAAGAAGCCCTTCAGAGCTTTCCTGATGCCAAACAATATGATCCTCTGAGGCTTTCATTGATCAATGGTCAGCTTGTGCTTTCCTTTGCTGGGCAGATAAGATCCTTTTTGAGAAAAAAACTTCCATTTTCTTATATTTGCTGATGTTTTATTACATTTCTCTTCAGGAAAATTATTTTAAAGCTAGGAGTGTTGTGTTTTAATGGACTGTCCCAAGACTGTGATGTACTTTTAAATGGCACACTCATTTTTTTCTGGCAATTTTAAATTAGTGCAGACTAACCGATAACATATTTTCTATTGAGAAATTGTGCTTAATTTTCCACTGTGGGACTTTACTGCACTTTTTCTGTCAACAAAGTAATATCTGTGGACTGGTAGTTTGACCAGCATTTAGTGCTTGTCTTCCCTGGGAAACAGGCACCATCTCCTGCTTGACCATGGAACAGATTGTTGATTCCCACAGGAAGTCCTTCTTCCAGCCACAAAAAGACAAATTTAAGCAAACAGACTTTGCCACCACAGCAGGTTAGCGATTTGCCTCAGCCGAAGGTAGGTGACTCTGCTGTGACCATTTGTTGTACCTCAGACCACACATCCTTTACCCCAAACCTCTCTGTTGTAGCACCTGCAGCCAGTATGAACCTGGGTGAAGCAAAGCCCTCAGTGGAGGAGTCCTTTTAGTGGGCAAGGATCATAGGATTATAGGATCATAGGAGTTTTCTAGGTTATTGACCTGTTCTTTTCAAGCCTAGTCATTTCATCCTAATGTAATACCATAGATATGCTAGTCAATAACCAGGATTGCATTTAGTAATGACTGCCCTTGTCCAGGAGGGTTGTGGGTGCTATCCCTGGTAATAATTTATGGTGCGTCATCCACTCATCCAGGTTCCTTTTGAACAGTGTCATAGAGGTTCTCTGTTTCACATGAATTGGTAGCCTATTCCAAAGACATGGCAGTCACTGGCAGATAACTCCGTCCCTCCAGCATGCCTTATTTAAGTCACAAGTCAAACTTAGGTCCCTGGAATGGGCAGCTCTAGTCCCATTTGATTTATGGATGTGCAGCAAGTTTATTAGGTTTGGGTCTGAGATTGCTCTGTATGCCAAGCCAGACATAAGTCTCCCCTAAGAAGCCTATAGTGAAAAGGACTTTAGTCAGTTTGTGTAAGGCATGTGCTAGAGTCCTTTGCTCTTCTTTATTACAAATCTCTAAGGTCTCTTCAGTTGCTGCAAGTGCTTTGTACGGGTACATGCAGAACAGGGCATTATACTCAATGATGGGCCTGATTAGTGCCAAGTATAGAAGGGTTATAACCTCTTTGCTCCCAAGGAGATGCCTTTACTAATAAAGTGTGCTACATAGAAAGTCTTCCTTACTACAGTAGACACAAGGTGGTCAAAGTTAAGGTCACAGTCAACTTGTGATCCCAGATCTCTTACCAGTTTGTAGGTAGTTTAGAGTATTGTTGTTGATCTGATAGTGTGAAGGGACATTGTTTTAGCCAAAGGGAATGATGATGCATTTCTTTGCATTCAGTTTGAGACTATGACTAAGGCACCAGTCGTTGGTCTGCGTAAGATCCTCCTAGATTATACTGACATAATTTGGGGATTCAATAATTGCACCTAGTTTGCAATCGTCCACAAACTTGGTCAGCCACAACCCCTTAGGTTTTGCCTGAACGTCTAAGATGTATATATCAAACAGTAGGGGGCCCAGCATTGACCCTTGTAGCACACCACTGGTGGCAGTTCTGCTGGTTGATGTGGAGTCACCCACTTTGATAGTGTGTGTCCAGTTTGTGAGCCAGTTGGCAACATATTTTACAACAAAGGGGTTTATATTCAGTTTGCTAAGTTTATCAGTAATGCCTGAGTGTGGGATTGTGTTGAAAGCCTTTGTAAAGTTGAGGCATGCTGTGTGCATATATTTGCCCTCGTCAATGGCTCTAGTCATATTTTTGAAGAAATCCACCAGATTTAACAGACAGGTTCTTCCCTTGACAAAGCCGAATTGGGTTGGATCCAGGGTTTGGAGGTCATCTATGTCTTTATTTATGAAGTCCATAAAGATACGTTCCATGGCCTTACAGATGAGGCTGGTCAGGCTTATGGTTCTGTAATTACCAGTGTCTGTTGCTAGGCCATCTTTGTGGAGGGGAATAACTGGTGCTGTTCTCCATTTTGCAAGAACAAAGCCCCTGGTCAGGCTATGATTGAAAAGGGTACTTAATGGTGAGCCTAGTTCATGTTTTAGCCTATTTAGAACAGCCTGGGATGCTGTCTGGTCCCATAGAGGCTGTGTGTTTGCCTTGGACAAAGTTTTAATGACCTGTTCTTCAGATATGTAAGGTGCGGGTTGGGGCAAGGTTTGTGATAAGTTTGGAGGGGATAAAGGAGTGAAAATTTTGCCTAACCTATCTGCTAACAGGTTCACTATCTCTGTGGGGTCAGAATGTGTGTGATACCATTAGTCACTAGTTCTACACATGTTTGGGTCCTACCTTTTAGGCTATGAATGTAGCTATAAAAGGCCTTATGGTTATACTTGTCTGTGCTTGCTATGTTTTTCTCAAAGATGCCCTTAGAGGATGTGACATATTGTCTTATTTGATTGTTGAGTCTGAGGAAGGGCTTTGCCTTTGTTTTCTTGGACAGCAACTTTTTGCATTTATTGTAAAGTTTGTTGATGTTGGATGTCCACCACGGTGGATTGTTTTTACTTGGGGCTTTGGCTTTGATTCTTTCTGGTACAGCTGCGTCTATACACATATGCAAGTTATTGTACAGGCCTTTAGTGTAAGCTTCGGTATAGTTACCACTTCCAGGTGGGGGTGGGGCTTGGAATGCATGTATACCTTCACCTAGGAGGGTGTAGTTTGCCTTGGTGAAGTTTTTTATTCTGACTTTGCCCTTTATGAATTCTGGTGCTAGTGCCAGCTCAAAGGTGACTGATTTGTGGTCAGATTTAACTAATGAAGGTCCGACAGTTGCAGCAGTGCATCTGTTTGTCATGTTAGTGAGGACCAAATCTAGTATGTTTGTTCTTCTTGTTGCAGTATGAACAATTTGTTCCAGGGCATTTGAGTTAACAAAGTCAAGGAACTTTTGTGCGAGTGAGTTAGGGCTAGAGTAGATTTCCTAGTTGATGGTGGGATAATTCAAATCCCCCATAACCAGAGTGCTTGGGATTATTTGGATTGAGTCTGGTTTGGTCAAGTAGGCTTTGTGCACATCATGACCCATGGAGGAGGCTCTATAACTGGCTATGACTTGAGTGGGGGTCTTACCCACAATAGCATGAACTTGGAATAACTCATGGAGTTGTCCAGTCTAACTAGATAAGGTGAATTTATCTCTAATGTAGATAGAAACACCTCCTACTTTGGTTCTCACACATTGATTTTGTGGTCTGAAGGTGTGGAAGGCATTGTAGCTTTGCAAGGCTGGGGTACACTCTGAGGCCTTGAACCAGGTTTCTGTGACTGCACAGACATCTACAACTTCCAGTGATGGAAGTGCTTCCAAGGTGTGCAGGTTTTGGTTTAATTTCCTAGCATTTAGCAGCACAACCCTTATTTATGATTGGAAAATTTCACATCAGTAAGTTTGTTTTTGAGACCTTGCCTAAAAAAAGGCACTATGGAGGAGGCAAGAGCTTTGCCAGCAGTCAAAAGCCTAGTGTTGCCAGGTGCAAACAGTCTCTGGCAAAGCAGTGAGGTTTGTCGAGCATGACTTCCCAGGCCGACAGAAATTGTATCCTCTTTGAATGACACCAAAAACTAAGCCAATTATTAAAATCAACCATTTTTGTTTATAGTGTGGCATCATTCTAGGTGAGGGTAGTATGCTGCTCAAGGCTAGGAACACACCTTCCTGGGACACATATTCAGAGAGCATGTCTCTCTCTTCACATAGTCCAGTGAGATACATCTCAAGTCATTCACTCCAACATGAACTATAACAGATTCATAATGATACTTGTTGCTGAGAGACCTGAGTGCATGCATGATCTAATGAATCCTGGCACTGGGCAGGCAGCTGACCCAACTTGGTGAGTGGAACATCCGTGTGTCTCACTATGGCATTTCCAATGACAAGAAAATTTGGTTTTTGAGTGTTATACAATACAAGCTTGGTAGATGAGACACTGGTGTTACTATGTGTCATGGATGCTGTGGCAACTTGGTTACATGTAATGGTCTTGTGTTTTTGGAGTGTCTCCTGTTTTTGTAAGTTGTTTGAGAGAACCTCCATGTATGTTGATTTTTTGTGTTTGATATGTAGTATGTGTATGAATAGTGGTACTATGTGCATGAGTAGTGGTGGGTGGGTTGACAACCTCTTCAGCGTTACTGTTTTGAATGTAAGAGAGGAGGGACTCAAGATTCCTGGTGTAGATACATTCCTCACACTCTGTACTAGAGTGAGTTATTAGTAGAGGGTTGTTAGTGCACATGAGGCAATTGCTACACTGCCTCAGGACACCCAAGTCAACAAGGTTGGCAGGAGAAACAAGGGTAGTCCAACTGTCCATAATGCTAGATTGAAGATCTGTTGTTACAAAGGCAGCTTTTCAGGACTAATCAAGGAGGTGCTCACTGGATGGATATTTCTGCCAGGGTTTTTTTACTGGTTATTTAATAGGTCACAGCTCAAGAGCAGTATTTCTTTGACCAGAAAAGTACTAAGGCCTACACTAATGTGCTACAGCTGTATCTAAGGGAAATTTTTTTAATTTATCTGTCAGGCTATGGCGCACAATTGCACGGCAGTGCTCAATGCGCAAACAAGCAGAAACCTGCTTAAGCACAGGGCTTAAACATGAGAAGTTAAAAATCTGAAAAACCATTAAAAAGGTTCAAAAGGACCAATGAGGATGATTATTCCAAGCCCTAGACCAACTATCCTTCACCAGACAGGTTCCAATCAGCACACTTCTCTCACTAGAGTGTAGAAGGGCCCTTTCCAATCAAAGATGACCTCCCAAACCTCTTGTATCAGAGGCACATGGGATATATGCAAATTATATATGATTGAATATATCCCATGTGCCTCTGATACAAGAGATTTGGGAGGTCACTCAGTGGAAGCTCTAGCTTTGCTGAGGATCATTTGCATATATCCCATGTGTCTCTGATACAAGAGGTTTGGGAGGTCACTCAGTTGAAGCTCTAGCTTTGCTGGAGTTTTCATTTTGTTTTTACTGATTGTTTTTTCAGTGACCTTCTCACTTATTGTTTTAATCAAAGATTACCTGGAAAATGTGCTCAGAACAAACAGCCACTACAAACAGAACTAGATGCAGGAAACCTGCATCTGGACTATACTACACCTACTAGGTACTCTAGTTTTGGCGGGAGACACTAGAGAATGTTTAACACAGCTGAAAAATAGCAGTGAGACAAAACATTTTAAGCAGCAGAAAAAACATCAAGGAAACTAAAGAATGTTTTAAACAGCAAATAAATCAGTTATTTTAACACTGTTTGGCAGGAAAACCACATCAAGCAGAACAGATTGCCTTGCAACAGTAAAAGGTACCAGTAAATACTTAAAGTGAAAATAGCAAAACGCGCTTAGGAAACAGAGAAAACAGCAATAAAATACAATTTAATAGGCACTGTAAGGCGGACAATTGCAGCACAACAGTGCAGTTTAGTACACAGTGTTTAAATACACTATTAAAGTAGGTAGCAGACAATAAAAGGTACAGTAAATAATATAATTAAGCAAAAAACAGACAACTTATGGCTTTTGGGAAGCTCAGAAGCCACTAGTCATTTGGTATCTCAGCTCAGAGTTATGGTTTGTAGCCCACCTCAGTTCAGCTCGGTACAAAGGGAGACCTACTCTTGTCAGTCCTGGGAGAGGAAATGCAGAAGATATCTCTGATATGTCAGAATGCTGAGCCCATCTCTGGAGAAGCAGCGGTTCCTGTTAGTAACAAGGTTGGTCCCATTTTTTTCCTGTCAAAAAGAAACAAAAGCAAACATGTTATCTACTCCTCCTCAAATTTCTTCAGATATGAGCAGTTTACTGGAATTGGTTCTGGGTTTAATTCAGGCTATTGATGCTTCTTGTATAGCAGTTTCTGGTAAAAGAAAGAGGGATGCCTCTTTCCTGAAGAGATTCAAGATTCTGGATCTGAAGTGGAAAATGCAGGGATGGATTCAGGGCTTTGTCCTCAGATTTACGATTCAGAATCAGAGGAGACTTCAATCTCTGATTCTTCCTGTGGGGGGGGTTCTCTTTCTGTGAGACTATTATTAGAATATCTCAATGTTTCATTGGGAGAAAACTGAGGTTTATTAGTCCCTCATGAGTTGTTACAGAAAGATTTTCCAGACCCTTCACCCATTCGTCCTGCCCTGTGTCTTACTGCCTACAATTTTCCTTATAGTTGGCCAGCTGTCCCTAACAAGGCAGATAGGATGTATACAGTTCCTCAGTCTTTTAAATTTTTATACACTATTTCCAAACCTGACCCAGCAGCTATAACCTTAGTTGACTCCACTCCTGCTAAGCACTTAGTTAATTCCCATCCTATTCTTTCAAATAAGGATGGGGAATTATTGATATGTATGGGAAAAAGTGTAGAGTTCTGCATCTCTGATTTTCAGCATTTTAAATTGTCAGGCTCATATGTTAAAGTTTGTTCTGACATATTGTAAAAGTATGAGGAATGTTTTATCTACAGTTTCTTCCTGTGAAGAAAAAACTGCTTTAAATAACTTAGTTTCTTTTATTGCACAGGTCACTACTCATTGTTTGCAGTGTGCATATGATTATGTTAATACTTCTTCCAGGGCTATGGAGTTTTGCTTGGATACATACTCAGAACCTCCCATATGGTTTAAAAAAATAGATTTTAAATTCTCCCTTAGATACAGATTTAGTGATTGTTCCCACTGCTGCAGAGGTAATCAAAAAGTGTGATGAAAGGGGCAAGCTGATCAAGGGAAACTCTTACGATTTTTCAGCCCTCCTTTTCCAAACTGTCAAAGGGACTTTCTTTCTCCTCATCCAACATTGGAAACAGAATAAACAATCTTAAAAAAATTCAGTTGAACTGATGTTTAAGAAGAAGTGGCAAGGGGGTTCAAAAAAGTAGTCTCAGACCTCCCAAAAGCAAGGACAGTCCAACAAGTCCAAATAACTATACAAGAGGCCTTGTGACCCCTTCAACTCTGGCCCCTCCTCTCTTCCAAAAAGTCTGAATCTCCATATTTCTCTTTGGCAACAAATTGTTTCAGACAAATGGGTTCTGAAAATCTTTTAGCAGAGTTACAGATGGCAGTGGGGAGAAATCCCTCCTCTCCAGGAGGTCATTCCTCATTCCACAGATTAGACTCTTTAGTTTCCACCAACAGTTATAGAACAAGTTCTTCCTTCACAGGTGGAAAAGAGTTTTTATTCAAAGATGTCCCTGCCAAAGAAAGAAAGAAAATGCTTGGAGACCTGCTTTGGATCTTTCTTTCCTAGACCTTTATGTGATAGTTCCCAAATTCAAAATGATGTAATTTCACAACCAGTTGCCCCTTCTTCCTCTTTCAAGTTTCCAGGTAACATTAGAATTAACAGGTGCTTATCATCACATCTCTATTCATCCAAATTTGAGGCATTTATTAAGATTTTGTACATTTGGATTACATTATCAGTTCTCTGCCTTACCTTTTGGGCTATGTATTGCACCAAGAGTATTCATAAAGTGTCTAGCTCCAATTGTAGCTCACTGCAGGCCATAGAATATCCACATTTTCTTTTTCAAAATGTCAGGAGTTTCCCTCTTGTGCAAGAGATCCTTTGCACAAGCTGGGATTACAAGAGAACATTTAAAAGGCTTTCTTGACTCCCTCACACAGGATTGTGTTCTTGAAAGGTCAGCTCAACACCTCAGTTCAAAGAGCTTTTCTGTCTCAGGGAAAAAAAAATAGATTTTTATCCAGATCTATTTCTAAGGGTTTTAACTCAGTCTTCCATCACTGCAAGGGAATACCTCAGAATTTTGGGTTTCATGGTGTCTATGAGTTCCCATGGTACCCTTGGCAAGACTTCACATGAGAAAGGTACAGTGGTGTCTGAAATCTCTTTTGTTCCAGAATCAACACAGATCCCAGTACTGGGATTTGTCAGAACTGGAGACAACAGTTACCCTTAAATCCAGACCTCTCCTTTTCCATTGCTGTTCCAAGGTAGTCAGTCACAACAGATGTTTCAGACTTTGTTTGGGAGCAGTTTCAGAGGGATAAAAATGCAGGGAGTGAGAGATACCAAGGACAGATGTAAGCACATAAATTTCAAAGAGATGCTTGCTCTGATCAAGGCTGTCAACTATCCGAACTGTCTTTGGTCCCTGGGACATCTTCAAGTTGTTACAGACAATTCCACATCATGTGGTATATCAACAAGCAAGGGGTAACCAGGTTGTACCTCCTTTACAGACTAGCCATGTTAGCTTGGGATATAACGTCATAGCACAATCTCACTATACAGGCATCCTACATTCTGTCAGAGCAAAACTGTGTGGCTGACAAGTTGCACAGGATCCGGGCAGAACCTCACAAATGGAAACTAGATCAGGGAGTCTTCCAAGATTTGATCCATTTATGGGGAGTTCCTCAAAGACACCTCTTTGCCTCATCTCTGAACAATCAACATACAAGAAGACCTGGAAGACAGATGCCCTTTCCTTTCTTTGGACAGGAATGTTGCTGCATGCCCTTTTACCATTTCCACTAATATCCAGGGTAGTTCTGAAGATTCAGAAGGAATCTCCCAATATCGTTGTAGTGAGTCCCTTCAAGTCCAGTCATCTGTGGTTCTCCCTTCTTTTGGAAATGACCAGGGGAAATTACCACAAGCTTCTTCACAGAATGGATCTACTCACACTAGAATAAGAATATTTGATACTCGCCATCAATCACCTTCAGTCAACTGCCTGGATGTTACAGTCTTAATTCCTTTTATGCACCTGTTTTCTGAGGATGTGCAGCAGATACTAATGGAGGCAAGAAAGTCTGCTACTATTAAATCACACATAAGCAAATGGAAAAGGTTTTCTAGCTGGTGCCAACAACATAACCAGTACCCATCCAGGGTTAGTTGTTACCTGGTTTTACAGTATTTGTGTGAGTTACTATTCTATGGTCTTTCTTATTCCTCTGTCAAGGTTCATTTATCACCCATTTAAGCATGTCTGCCAATGGATCTACCTCTTTCAAGGCAGTATCATGTCAAATGCTGTTGAAAGTGGTTTTGCATAAGAGGCCTCCAAATAAACTGGTGGCCCCTCCTTGAGATTTTAATTTTGTTAGATAAGCTAACATTTGCTCCAGTGGAACCAGCTAATCTGGCTGACTTGAGGTTCTTAACATGGAAAACAGTTTTGCTGATTGTTCTGACCTCTGCAAGAAGGATATATGAGTTGTAAGCTTTAATGGTGAGTCAACCCTACCTCATTTTCCAATGGGCAAGGTTTCTTTGAAAACTAATCCTTTTTTTATACTTAAAGTGGTATCTGAGTTTACTTTAAGCAAAACTATCCATCTTCCTGTTTTCTTTTCTGAACCTAAAAATGATGGAGAAAGGGTACTTCATACCTTGGATGTCCACAGACAACTCCTATACTATCATGACAGAACTAAATCTGTTAGATCTTCGATCAATTATTAATTTTTTGTGAAGGTAAGAAAATGGGACAACCTGTGTCAAAACAGACTATTTCCAAATGGTTGTTTAAGACTATCACCTTTTGTTATACTCGTTATACTCACCATGACAAATCTATTCCAGGCAGGGTCAAGGCCTGCTCTACCAGGACCTTGGCTTCATCTATGGCTTTTTGGAAAGGGTTGGATTCTAGAAGCTGCTACATGGTTCTCTATACATATTTTTACAAAGCACTATAAACTTGATTCCTTCTCTAGGTCTAGATCAAGTTTTGCTGGGTGCATCTGGACCCTTCACCTTCTTCTCCCAAATGTAGTTAGCTATCTACCCATACAGCCAAGAATACTGCAGCAGTGATCAATGCAAGGAACATTCTACAGTTGTATAAGCTGAACTTACTATAACAGCAGATGGTTGAATGATCACTGCTGCAGTAGTCAATCCCTCCCTCCATCTCCCTTGCTTTTTGGTATGTTTTTATGTCGGGGTGTGGGCATTTATTTTGTTATTATTCCTAATATTGTCCTTTTAGAGATAAGCCTCCCTCTTCCTGTTAGCAGGAAAGTTCTGAAAGTGCAAGGAAGATGCCCTAAAAATTTGGAAGCAGGTCAGCTATTATATCCTAGGCAGGATATAACCCATGTAGCTAAGGCTACAGCAGCGGTGATCATTCAAACATCTACTGTTATTCCGTTCAATTTACACAACTGTACTTTCATAATATTATTTTCTGGCAGTCAAATGAAGTGATGGGGCTGTTTACTAAGTTTGGGACTGGCCAGTCAGGTTTTGGTATTTCAAAGTAAATGACTTAGATAAAGCTTGTACCATATTAACCATTTTCAAAGTGAATTAAGTGAAGTTTGGTTATTTTTCTATGGTAACAGTTACATTATTGTGTGAGCAAAGGAAAGCAGAGTTACTGACATACTAACTGAAGTGCTTCCACTCAGGACCTTGCCTGATGTTTTCCCTACCTTTATCCATATTTCCCAGCCATAGTTACCAGGGACAACTCCAAAAATAATCAGGGACATGTTTAAAAGTATTAGTACTATTAATGCGAGAAGTAGAAAAAAATAACAGAATGTTAGTTAATATTCATTTTCTGAAGTAAAATAAGTCTATAGCTTTAATTATTTTATTCTTTATTATGTGTAATCCACTTTTTTTCTCCTATTTATTAATTGTAATCCACCACCTTTGTTCCCAGGAGGGACAGAGCAAACTTTTGAACCAAAATCGGTAAAGTTGAGATGTCAGGGCCCAGCTAATCCAGCAGAATGAGAGCCAGGTATTCTCAGGCTGGATGAAAACTCCATGGCCCATTCATTCTTGTTTGGGAATCCCTATCAGCCCTACATTTCCCATTGAGATTCATGTGACAAGGAGTGGAACAGCTTCTTGGTCCTGAAGGGTATCCTTCTTTTTACTTTTGGGAGCAGCCCCTCTCTCACCTTGGTGTTTGTTTTTGAGCCCACAATCACTGCCTTCCAAAGGGAAGCATGCCTCTGCATGCCAGTTTCCCTTTGGCTGCATAGTACAAATACACTAATGGTAGCTTAGGCTCTAACATATCAGAGCATCACCAGGTGAACACATAGTTTCACAGTAATTGTTTTCCATGTAGTGAGCCAGAGTTGCCTTCCCATCCCCAATGATGGGCAAGCTGGCAGTGGTCTGTCACACCTGTCTTCATGGACAGCTCCGACAGGCGCCCAAGCTGCTAACTGAACTTGGCTGATCTGAAGCATGGTTAGGACTTTCTCCCTCTATGCCACAGATTTGGAAGGACTTATGTCTTATTGAGATCTCACTGAGATCTCACAACCTACATCATACAAGAAAAGTAGAGAGACATGCACCAGGATAACTAAATGTCTGAAAACGGAATGAGTAAGAGGTCACTCATGCCAGCTAATATGAGCTAATTTGTTCATTTGGAGTTTATTTGCCTGTCTTCAGCTGTACAAATATTAACATGTTGCAATAAAGAGCTCATGGAGACACCATGAAAAATCAGTCCCAGAGAAGAAAATGCAGTCATGACAATACAGAGAAAGAAAAAGAAATAGAAAAGAGAAGGAGGGGGTAAAATGCATGCAAAGGCATTGCATTAAGAAGACAAGGGACAATTAAGGAATGTTAAGTTATGTTCATATTAAGGAACAATGATAACACTAGAAAAACTGACAGTGGTAAAACTCGCAGGGCTAAACTTCTATGAGTGAGGGCAGTGTAATGTAGTAGCAGGTCAGTGATGTATGAACTCTTGGAAGCATAAGAAGCAGACATTTACTTATTTCTGAATTTGATAAAGCACACTGAGAACAAGAGTAGTATGCAGGCAGAAACAGATGAATTAAACAGAGGACTAAAGGACAATGTTTACTCACAGCTGCAACACCTGTATGTACTGCTGGCAAACTGGTGTACTTCCATGTCTAAACTCAGAAACAGTATTAAAATACAGCTGTAGATAGCTTAGAAAAATCAAACCTAGTCTCACTGACTTTGAGTCCTTTAACTGCAGTTCTAACCAGACATAGCAAGACTGACTCTTGTATCTAACTCAGCACAGACCACAACATGTGAAGAAGAAAATCTAAATGAATGCAGTAACAGTGCTAGTGAAGAAATGTGTATCTTAACATCTGCAGCATCTCTTTGGCAGTGTTTTTAAGACTTAGGTGTGGCTTTCTTTTATGTGCCTACCGCTCCTTCTAGTTATAACATTGTCATTACAAGCAAGCCACTCCATTACATCCATTACATAGATTAGTTACAACAAACATTCTTAATTATGTGCCCTTTAAGGTAAGTGAAAGGCTTGGTCCCTTTGAAGACTGTGAGAATATTTATCACAGAGGTGTGGTGTGACATTCTCCTTGCATTGGGTATATATAGTGCAAAGAAATCACGTAATACCTCTAAGATTGACAAGAAATATATTGTTCAGCTACAAGCTATCTGCCCGGCGCCAGTATAAAAATACTCAGCATTACATAAATCATGCTAATGTTGCAACCATCAAAACTACAAAGTGCCAATATTGGCAAGCATCTCTCTCTGAAAATGAACCACTTGCAGTTAAATAAATGATTTTCAGTTAATGACACTATATTTTCTCAAGTATTTGCATTACTTTGCTCTAATGACACTTTATTTAGGATAGCCTGAAATGAAAGCAAAAACTGGTGGGTTGCAGGATATGTGAAGCATTATGTCAAGGTTAATACATCATATGTTGAGCATTGTGCCAGCATTAATTTATCACATTTGAAACTTGTGCCAATGTTAATGCATTTTCTGTGGAACATTGTACTAGTGTTAATATATTATATTTGGAGCATTGTGCCAATGTTAATGCATCATATGTGGAGCGTATGCCAGTGTTAATGCATTATGTGTGGAGCATTGTGTCAGTACTAATGCATCATATGTGGAGCACCATGGCAGTGTTAATGCATCATATGTCATGCATTTCTCCTGTGTTAATACATCATATGTGGAGCTTGTGCTAATGTTAATGCATCATTTGTGGAGCCTATGCTAGTGTTAATGCATCATATGTGTAGCATTGTGCCAATGTTAATATATCATTTATGGAGCACTATGCCATTGTTAATGCAGCATATGTCATGCATTGTGCCAGTGTTAATCCATCATATGTGGACCTTATACCAGTTTTAGTGCATCATATATGGAGCATCATGCCAGTGTTAGTGCATCATATGTGGAGCATTGTCCCTGTGTTAGTATATCATATGTCGTGCACTGTGCCAGTGTTAATATTTCATATTTAGAGCTTGTGCCAGTAATAATGCATTATGTGTGGAGCATTGTGCCAGTGTAAATACATCATATGTGGTGCATTGTGCCAATGCTAATGCACCATATGTGGAGCAGTGTGGCAGTGTTAATGCATTATATGTTGTGCATTGTGCCAGTGTTAATACATCATATGTGCAGCATTGTGCCAGTGTTAATGCATCATATATGAAGCTTATGTCAGTGTTAATGCAGTATTATGTGAAGCATTGTGCCAGTGTTAATATACCATATTTAAAGCTTGTGCCAGTGATAAATCATGTGTGGAGCATTGTGTGACTGTAAATGTATCGTATGTGGAGCATTTTGCCAGTGCTAATGCACTATGTGTGGAGCACTGTGACAGTGTTAATGTATCATATGTCCTGCATTGTGCCAGTGTTAATACATCATATGTGGAGCATTGTGCCATTGTTAAAGATCATATGGGACACTTACGCCAATATTAATGCAGTATCTGTGGAGCTTGCGCCAGTGTTAATATATCAAATTTGGAACTAGTGTCAGTTTTAATGTATTATATATGGTGCATTATGCCAGTGATAGTGCATCATATATGGAGCACTGTGCCAGTATTAATGCATAATTTGTGGAGCATTGTGCCAGTGTTAATGCATTGTCTGTGGAGTATTGTGCCAGTATTAATACAGCATATGTGGAGTATTGTGCTAGTGTTAATACATCATATCTGTAGTTTGTGTCAGTGTTACTGCATCATATATGTCATATGTGGTGCATTGTACCACTGTTAGTGCATCATATGTGGAGCATTGTGCCAGTGTTAATGAATCATATGTGGAGCATTATGCCAGTGTTAATACATCATATGCGGAACTTGTGCCAGTGTTATTGCATCATATATTGAGTACTGTGCCAGTGTTAATCGATCATATGTGGAGCATTCTGCCAGTATTAATACAGCATAGGTGCAGATTGTGTCAGTGTTAATGCATTATATGTGGAGCTTGTGCCAGTGTTAATCTACCATATATGGAGTATTGTGCCAGTGTTAATACATCATATGTGAAGCATGTGCCAGTTTTAATACATCATATGTGGGGCATTGTGCCAGTGTTAGTGCATCATATGTGGAGCATTGTGCCAGCATTAGTGCATCACATGTGGAGCTTGTGCCATTGTTAGTACATCATATGTGGAGCATGTGCCAGTGTTAATACATCATATGTAGACCATTGTGTCAGTGTTAGTGTATCATATGTGGAGTATCGTGCCAGTGTTTATACATTAGATGTGGAGCATTGTGCCTGTGTTACTGCATCATATGTGAATCATTGTGCCAGTGTGAATACATCAGATGTGGAGCATTGTGCCATTGTGAATACATCAGATGTGGAGCATTGTGCCAGTGTTAGTGCATCATGTGTGGAGCATTATGCCAGCATTAGTGCATCATATGTGGAGCATGTGCCAGTGTTAATACATCATATGGGGGCATTGTGCCAGTGTTAGTGCATCATATGTGGAGCATTGTGCCAGCATTAGTGCATCATATGTTGAGCATTCTGCCAGTGTTAGAGCATCATATGTGGAGCATTGTGCCAGAGTTAATGCATTGTATGGGGAGCTGGTGCCAATGTTAATGCATCATATGTAGAGCATTCTACCAGTGTTAATACATCATAGGTGCAGATTGTGTCAGTGTTAATGCAGCATATGTGGAGCTTGTGCCACTGTTAATACATTGTATATGGGGCTTGTGCTAGTGTTAATCCATCATATATGGAGCATTGTGCCAGTGTTAGTGCATCATATGTGGAGCATTGTGCCAGCATTAGTGCATCACATGTGGAGCTTGTGCCATTGTTAGTACATCATATGTGGAGCATGTGCCAGTGTTAATACATCATATGTAGACCATTGTGTCAGTGTTAGTGTATCATATGTGGAGTATTGTGCCAGTGTTTATACATTAGATGTGGAGCATTGTGCCTGTGTTACTGCATCATATGTGAATCATTATGCCAGTGTGAATACATCAGATGTGGAGCATTGTGCCATTGTGAATACATCAGATGTGGAGCATTGTGCCAGTGTTAGTGCATCATGTGTGGAGCATTATGCCAGCATTAGTGCATCATATGTGGAGCATGTGCCAGTGTTAATACATCATATGGGAGCATTGTGCCAGTGTTAGTGCATCATATGTGGAGCATTGTGCCAGCATTAGTGCATCATATGTTGAGCATTCTGCCAGTGTTAGAGCATCATATGTGGAGCATTGTGCCAGAGTTAATGCATTGTATGGGGAGCTGGTGCCAATGTTAATGCATCATATGTAGAGCATTCTACCAGTGTTAATACATCATAGGTGCAGATTGTGTCAGTGTTAATGCAGCATATGTGGAGCTTGTGCCACTGTTAATACATTGTATATGGGGCTTGTGCTAGTGTTAATCCATCATATATGGAGCATTGTGCCAGTGTTAGTGCATCATATGTGGAGCATTGTGCCAGCATTAGTGCATCACATGTGGAGCTTGTGCCATTGTTAGTACATCATATGTGGAGCATGTGCCAGTGTTAATACATCATATATAGACCATTGTGTCAGTGTTAGTGTATCATATGTGGAGTATTGTGCCAGTGTTTATACATTAGATGTGGAGCATTGTGCCTGTGTTACTGCATCATATGTGAATCATTGTGCCAGTGTGAATACATCAGATGTGGAGCATTGTGCCATTGTGAATACATCAGATGTGGAGCATTGTGCCAGTGTTAGTGCATCATGTGTGGAGCATTATGCCAGCATTAGTGCATCATATGTGGAGCATGTGCCAGTGTTAATACATCATATGGGAGCATTGTGCCAGTGTTAGTGCATCATATGTGGAGCATTGTGCCAGCATTAGTGCATCATATGTTGAGCATTCTGCCAGTGTTAGAGCATCATATGTGGAGCATTGTGCCAGAGTTAATGCATTGTATGGGGAGCTGGTGCCAATGTTAATGCATCATATGTAGAGCATTCTACCAGTGTTAATACATCATAGGTGCAGATTGTGTCAGTGTTAATGCAGCATATGTGGAGCATGTGCCACTGTTAATACATTGTATATGGGGCTTGTGCTAGTGTTAATCCATCGTATATGGAGCATTGTGCCAGTGTTAGTGCATCATATGTGGAGAATTGTGCCAGCATTAGTGCATCACATGTGGAGCTTGTGCCATTGTTAGTACATCATATGTGGAGCATGTGCCAGTGTTAATACATCATATGTAGACCATTGTGTCAGTGTTAGTGTATCATATGTGGAGTATTGTGCCAGTGTTTATACATTAGATGTGGAGCATTGTGCCTGTGTTACTGCATCATATGTGAATCATTGTGCCAGTGTGAATACATCAGATGTGGAGCATTGTGCCATTGTGAATACATCAGATGTGGAGCATTGTGCCAGTGTTAGTGCATCATGTGTGGAGCATTATGCCAGCATTAGTGCATCATATGTGGAGCATGTGCCAGTGTTAATACATCATATGGGAGCATTGTGCCAGTGTTAGTGCATCATATGTGGAGCATTGTGCCAGCATTAGTGCATCATATGTTGAGCATTCTGCCAGTGTTAGAGCATCATATGTGGAGCATTGTGCCAGAGTTAATGCATTGTATGGGGAGCTGGTGCCAATGTTAATGCATCATATGTAGAGCATTCTACCAGTGTTAATACATCCTAGGTGCAGATTGAGTCAGTGTTAATGCAGCATATGTGGAGCTTGTGCCACTGTTAATACATTGTATATGGGGCTTGTGCTAGTGTTAATCCATCATATATGGAGCATTGTGCCAGTGTTAGTGCATCATATGTGGAGCATTGTGCCAGCATTAGTGCATCACATGTGGAGCTTGTGCCATTGTTAGTACATCATATGTGGAGCATGTGCCAGTGTTAATACATCATATGTAGACCATTGTGTCAGTGTTAGTGTATCATATGTGGAGTATTGTGCCAGTGTTTATACATTAGATGTGGAGCATTGTGCCTGTGTTACTGCATCATATGTGAATCATTGTGCCAGTGTGAATACATCAGATGTGGAGCATTGTGCCATTGTGAATACATCAGATGAGGAGCATTGTGCCAGTGTTAGTGCATCATGTGTGGAGCATTATGCCAGCATTAGTGCATCATATGTGGAGCATGTGCCAGTGTTAATACATCATATGGGAGCATTGTGCCAGTGTTAGTGCATCATATGTGGAGCATTGTGCCAGCATTAGTGCATCATATGTTGAGCATTCTGCCAGTGTTAGAGCATCATATGTGGAGCATTGTGCCAGAGTTAATGCATTGTATGGGGAGCTGGTGCCAATGTTAATGCATCATATGTAGAGCATTCTACCAGTGTTAATACATCATAGGTGCAGATTGTGTCAGTGTTAATGCAGCATATGTGGAGCTTGTGCCACTGTTAATACATTGTATATGGGGCTTGTGCTAGTGTTAATCCATCATATATGGAGCATTGTGCCAGTGTTAATGCATCATATGTGGACTTGTGCCAGTGTTAATACATCATATGTGGAGCATTGTGCCAGTCCATGGCATTGCAACCAGATTTTGTAACCTGCTGTAACTCGTAATGTGATTATGAAATGACTTTTGCCTTAAGTCAAAAGGGGGGTTTGAAGTCCTAACTACTGTTTTGGCACTTTGAGAATGACATGTAGGAATGTGGCATCATTTATTCTGTCCTGCTCATCTTTTTTTGCTCAAATTTTCACCGGTAAAGGATGCTACCAAGGACAAGGAATGCAGATATTATTCCAGTTCCTCTTTCAGAGCCAAGGTGATACACAAAATGATTTGGACTTCACACACCCATTTTAGTTTACTCAAAAGTTGGTTCACGATAACATCAGGAAGTACACCAGGTTGGAAATCTGGTTGCTATAATATGTAAGTACCAATAGAAGTAATCCAGTTTCTAAACAATATATTAATTTATTTATCATTCATTATTTATTCATTCATTCTTTCATTCAATCAGTCATTCCCTTATACTCACTTTCTCCTATTAAGTGTCATAATAGGTTCATAGATTCATAGGTAGGTACTAGGCTATCGGCCCAAGGGCCTAAGTAAGCCTAGCCAATAAGGTTCCCTGGCTTACACCACCCAAGAAAGTTAATTTCCTGTGCTCCTGTTGAGCAGAGCCACAGAAGTGATCCCCGGGGTGTATTTCCTATTTCCCATCCACTCATCAAGGTTTTTCTTGAAGAGTGCTAATGAGGAACTTTGCTTGACATAGATGGATAGCTTGTTCCAGAGTATAGAAAGTCTCTGGGACAGGAATGTATACCTCTGGCATGTCCTCTTTATTGCGGTGACAAGGTTTAGGTCTCTATAGCATGTAGCTTGGAGGGAATGGGATTTCTTTAGATGTAGTATGTCAAACAGCTCTGGGTTTAACATAGCTTTATATGTTATGCAGAGATCTCCTTGGAGTGGGCGATACGCTACAGAGTAAAGTTGGAGTTTTCTGAGATGGTCAGTGTAGGGCATCTGTTTGAGGCCGATTATCCTCTTTGTGAGGTACTTCTGTGGCCTTTCCAGCTGCTGCAGATGTCTTGTGAGGTACATTCCAAAAGGGATGTTGTACTCTATAATGAGTCTAATGAGTGGTGAGTAGAGGGGAACAATGACCTCTTTTTTCCTGGATGAGAACCCTTTTGTGATGAGGTTTGCCACATAGAAAGATTTCCTGACTACTGTGGCAATGTGATTATCAAAGGAGAGACTACTGTCCACCTGGGTCCCAAGGTCTCTTATCACACATTCGGTGTTAAGTAGACTGCTGTTTATGTGGTAGTAGAGGGGTACAGAGTTTTTACCAAAGGGGATGACAATGCACTTTTTCACACTGAGCTTGAGGCCATGCCTCTGACACCAGGTATCTGTCTCAGTGAGGCCCTTCTGTAGGATGTCCACATCATTTGGGGACTCAACTATGGGTCTGAGTTTGCAGTCATCTGCGAACTTCATTAGCCAGAGGCCTTCTGTGTTAGCCTGTACTTCAGAGAAGTAGTTACCAAACAGGAGAGGTCCTAGGACTGAACCCTGTGGTACTCCACTTGTCACTGGTTTGAAGTCAGATTTCGAGTCTGCAGCTTTTACAGTGTAGGTTCTGTCAGTGAGCCAGTTGGCAACCCATGTTATGATGTAGGGATTTATACCTAGTTCAGTGAGTTTAGCTATAATTCCAGAATGGGAGATGGTGTCGAAAGCTTTGGCGAGGTCAGGATAGGCTGTGTGATCACCTTACCCTCTTCTACGGCTTTGGTGACTGCCTCAAAGAAGTTGATCAGGTTCAGAAGGCATGATCTGCCTTTCACAAATCTGAACTGGGTGGAGTCCAGAGTCTGGAGGTTACTAATGTCTTTGTTTATGAGTTCCATGATGATACGTTCCACGGCCTTGAGACCAGGCCCATCAGGCTAATAGGGTGATAGTTCCCAGGATCAGTGGTGGCTCCCCCTTTGTGGAGTAGGATAACTGTTACTGTGTGCCATTCAGTGGGCACAAAGCCTGACATTAGACTATGACTGAACATGGTGCTTAGGTGGGGAGCCAGTTCATTCTGAAGTTCATGTAAAATGCAGCCTGGGATGTTGTCTGGTCCCATGGATGCTGCGTTTTTGGTTTTAGAGAGTGCAGATTTTACCTGCATAGATGTGATTACAGGGACTCTGCATTCTTCCTGTGTAGATATGGGCCCTTTATGGGGTGAGAGGGGAGTAAAGTTAGCACTGAACCTATCTGCCAGGATGTTGGCAATATCAGTTGGTTCTGTAATTTTCATGCCATTGTGCTGTAACTCAGAGCAGATCTGGGTGTTGTCATTGAGATTCTTGACATAGCTATAGAATGCTTTGTGGTTGCCCTTAGAATCAGTGGCGATTTTGTTTTTGTAGCTAGCTTTGGAGGATCTTATAAGGGATCTCAGCTTCTTAATGAGGCTGACCAGGGATCTCTTCCACTCATGGGATTTTACTCTCTTTTGCAACAGTTTCTTCCTTCTCTTGTAGAGTTTGTTTATGGCAGGGGACCCGTCAGATTGGCTTCCTTTTTTTGGAGGATAGTGTCTTGGTTCTGTTTGGGAAAGCACGATCCATTCACTCATGTAAGTGCTTATAGAGTGCATTTGTGTAGGATTCAGCAGTCATAACTGTATTGTCCATCTGCATGGGTGTCATAAATTTCGCCACTTCTGTCTGAAGAAGCATGAAGTTGTCTTTGGGGAAAATTTTTACAGTGGTTTCCTAAATGGTGGGGGGGGTGTGGATATCTAGAGTGATTAGCTTATGGTTGGATCCGACCAACGAGGAGTTGACTGCAGGTCACTCATGTTGGTAATGACTAGGTCCAGGATATTGTTGCCCCTGGTGGGAGTGTAGATAAGTTGATCAAGGGCATTGGAATTTATGAATTCCAGAAAGTGTTGAGCGAAGGAGTTGGTACATGAATAGTTTTCTCAGTTAATGGTCGGGTAGTTGAAATCACCCATTATTAGGGTGTTTGATTGAACCCTAATATTTTCCAGTATATCAAGAAATGAGGAGTGGGAATCCTGGGGCATGGTGGGGGATCTGTAGCAAGTTACAATTTGGATTGCAGTTTTGCCCAGAGTTAGTTGCACTTGGATAACCTCGGGTGCATTATGCTGCACAACTAGCCTGGAGGTGTGGATATCGTAAATGAATATGGGCACATCTCCACCTTTGGTGTTCTGGTCCAGGTTAGATGGCCGAAAAGTGTGGCATGAGTTATAGCCTGGTAATGCAGGGGTGCTGTCTAGAGCCTTGGACCAGGTCTCAGTCACTGCACAGATATATATGTTCTCCATTTGAAGTAGTGCCTCGAGTGAGTGCATTTTGAGATTTAGACTTCTAGCATTGAGCCTGCCTGTTCCAGTTATGGTGGTGAATTTGTCATTTGAACCTTGCCTAAAAAAGGTACTATTGGGACGGCAAGACCCTTAGCCAGTATCCAGAATCCCAGGGGCGACAGGTGCATGCCATCTCTGGCAAAGCATCGTCGTCTGTCAACCATGTCGGCCCAAGCAAACAGATATCGGATTCCATTAGAATGACACCAGAAGCTTAGCCAATTGCTGAAGTCAATCATTTTATCCTTGTACTGTGGTATCATTCTGGGTGATGGCGGGATGCTACTCAGGGCTAGGATCATACCTGCCTGGGCTGCATGTAGTCCAGGGAGGTATGTCTCAGGTCATTCAAACTAACATGGACAATGACAGAGTCATATTTGTACTTGTTGTAGAGTGACCTGAGTGCGTGGGTTATGTGGCAGATCCTGGCACCTGACAGGCAGCTGACAGTAACCTTCTCCTTGTTTAGCCTGGTGAGTGGGACATCAGTGTGTCTAACTATAGAGTCACCTATGACTTGTGCATTGGGTACATTGTTTTGCCTTATGGGCTGTGGTTTATTGGCACACTGAGACTGTGGGCTATGTGTCATTTGGGTTGTGTTGGGGGGTTGAGGTTGCTTGCATTTCTGCTTTGGAGGTCTCTGTTGCTTGAACCGATTTTTATTGAGAGCCTCTGTGAATGTTTTTGTGTTTCTATGTGTGGTTTTTGGTGGTGTAGGTTTAGTGGGACTATGTGGTGAGTGTGGTGTGGTGCAAGTGTTTACCTTCTCCTCTTGACTGTCAAGTTCAGTCTTGGTTGGAGAGAGCTTTACCTCCAGTTTGGCTTGATAAGTGCATCTCTCACAGGTTGTGGTGTTGGGTGGTAGTAGGAGAGGGTTGTCTGTGTACATGAGGCAATTGCTACATTGCCCCAAGATGCCCAGATTCATCAGATAGACAGGAGACAACACTGGGAGCTGCCGCTTGGACATGCCTGAATAAAAAACTACTTTCCTCTAGACAGGAAAGTGAGTATAAAAGCTGTTTTTCTCTAAGCAAGTGAGGAATGTAAGTACAAACACTGTTTTCTTCTAGGTAAAGGGGAAGGTTGAGTGCTGTAGTAATTTGTAGGTTATTTAGTGCTAACAACAAGTCCTGAACAAGTGCTGAGCACGAATAAGCAAATTCAAGTGCTAAAACTAAGAATCTGTACATGGATCATGTGGTAGATAGGCTACATAGTGCTTACCTCTTCCACTGAAAAGCTAGAATGCTTCCCTCCAACACAGAAAGGCTTGGGGGACACAGAGGCTTAGAAACAGTCCCGGATACAGCAAATCTGTATCTGAACTAGACTAGTTACAGAAAAGGTGGGAAACAAGCACAAATGTGGGCTTTTAAACCAGAAGGTTGAAAGAGATGGAAATACTGCCCAAACGGCCAATAAACTACAATTTCTGGGCCAGAAACCACTCTTGTGATAGCTAGTGCTTACCGCACCCACTGATAAGCTAGAAGGCTCCCTCCAACACAGAAAGGCTTGGGGAGCTCAGAAGCTTACAAACACTCCTGGATACAGCAAATATGTATCTGGACTAGACTAGTTACAGGAAAGATGGGAAACATATGCAAACGTGGGCTTTTAAACCAGTAAATTGAAAGAGATGGAAAAACTGCCAAACAGCCAATAAACTACAATTTCTGGGCCATAAACCACTCTTGTGGTAGATAGGCTACCTAGTGTTTACCACTCCTCCTGATAAGCTAGAAGGCTTCCCTCCAACAGAGAAAGGCTTGGGGACTCAGAAGCTAACAAACAGTCCTAGATACAGCAAATCTGTATATGGACTAGACTAGTTAGAGGAAAGGTGGAAAACAAGCGTAAATGCAGGCTTTTAAACCAGAAAGTTGAAAGAGATGGAAAAACTGCCCAAACAGCCAATAGACTAAAATTTCTTGGCCAGAAACCACTCTTGTTTTAGATAGGCTACCTAGTGTTTACCACTCCTCCTGATAAGCTAGAAGTCTTCTCTCCAACACAGAAAGGCTTTGGGAGCTCAGAAGCTTACAATCAGTCCTGGTTACAGCAAACTTGTATCTGGACTAGACTAGTTAAAGGAAAGGCAGGAAACAAACTAAGTTTTTTTTGAAAAGTGGGAAGGGAGAAAGGAGAAACAGACGATAATTCAAAATTAAAGACCTAAGTGGCTTGCCCTTCACAAATGTTCTCTCGGTATTAGTTAGAATGAGCTAGTGACACTAGACTGGAATAGAGCTGGGTTAGAGCTGAACAGATGGGACTGGTAGGAGTGTCTGAAGTCAAAATATGATCTCACTGCACTTGGTTGAGTGAGAAAATGAGATAGACCCAGGAGGAGTGTTCAAACATAAATTTATAGGAGGGGCGGGCAATTCCAAAGCCACCAAGATTAATACCAGAGCAAGAACAGGGATGGCGGATGGGAAACTGACTGTAGAGACAGAGAGAGACCACAATATTCTATGAAACAATTAAAAAGAAAAATACATAACTACAGAGAGACACAGACCACAATATTCAATGAAACAATTAAATAGACAAAAAATGCAGTACAATCTTTAACACTGCAAGCTTGTACTTAGCTCAGCTAATAATGCAGTCGATTGTAGGTATGTAGAGAAGCCAAACAACTTAGATATTGAGCAGTAATAAATTCAAAGATATGTGACTAACACTTATAAATACAGAGAAACCCTTTAGGCTAAGGGTTAAACACTGAATATCAATGAAATGAAACACAATAGCCCCCACTAACTGCAGAGAGAGAGAGAGAGAGACCACAGTATTCTATGAAACAATTAGATAGAAAAATACATAACTACAGAGAGACACAGACCTCAATATTCAATGAAACAATTAAATAGACACAAAATAAAATGCAGTACAATCTTTAACACTGCAGGTTTGTACTTAACTCAGCTAGTAATGCAGTTGATTGCAGGTATGTAGCAGAAGGCAAACAAGTCAGATATTGAGCAGTAATAAATTCAAAGATCTATTCTATCATCATCTATCAAAAGGGAGCACTCAGTAAATCTATAACCTCTACTTAGAAATCTTTCTCTAATTCCATTAATGCTATTTTACATTTGCTATTAGAACTTGTTAACCTGGACACTCTAAGACTCTATCCTTTAACTATGTTTTTATATATATGAGGGGGATGTATAATTTTTCTGTGTAAGAGATTGTTTCTCTTTACACTCTTTCTTATAAACTTTAGTGATTAGACATTATTTGCCAAAACCAATTTACATAAAAACTGTCTAATATAATCTATCCTGTCTGTATTGGGTATTGCAGTAAATAAAGATGTCACATCTAAAGTAACCAATATGCAATCAGAGACATATCTATCTGAGTAGGCAAACTCTGATAAAGAAAAAAGAAAATCTTGTGTATCTTTCAATACTGTATTAGTGACAACAGCTATTGGTCATAACTGCTTTGCCAAATAAATTGAAACTGGCAAGGTGATTCACCCACTACTGGAAACAATTGGTCTTAAAGTGGGGTCTGACCAATTTTTATATATTTTAGACAGGCCTCTGATAATAGGAACTACAGGACTATCAACTAAAAAAAAAATCTATATAACTCACTGTCAATCTGTCTATTCATTAACATGTCATATAAACTTGCCTGTACATTTCTAATAACATTATCGAATTGTTTATGTGTTAAAGGAACATAAGTAAGCCTATCAGAAAGCATTTGTGACAATTTTGAATCATATATCATGCGGTCCGTAATCACTGCGGCACCTCCCTTATCAGCAGGTCTAATTATTATATGATCATTCTTTTATAATGAGACAATAGCTTCATGTTCTTGATTAGTTAAATTATAAAAACTTTTAAACTGCATATGTGTGTCCATTAATATCAATAAATCATTCTTAACAGACCTTTCAACAGCCTCTAATAAAGGATGTAATATAGGAAAATAAGTACTTGGTTTCTTAAAACTGATACATGACTTGCTATTATTTCTAAACATTAATTTCAGCATGACATTCCTGACAAATAACTTAATATCAATAATGATATCTAAAATGTCCATATTCAATGAAGGAATAAATGACAGACCGTTTTGGAGCAATGTTTCCTCTGTGGCACTTAAGTGGCAACTGGAAATGTTAAAAACAAAACACATCCATTTCTTCTTTTTCGGTTGTTTTACTTGTCCTTCAGCCGACATTGCTTCCTTGGTTGCTGCCCCTGCCAGACATCTCTTATTGCCAGTTTGGTTCGAGTGTCCACTGATGTAAGAAAAAAGACCAGCATAACAGCAGCATTAACAGCGTTGAGGGTTTTCCAGTGATTCCGCACCCAATAAGGGAGTTTCAAATGAGACAGAGACTTGCCAGCAAGGAAGAAAAAGATGTACTTTGTCAATAAAAACACAAGTAGAACAACCAAACCTATGGACCTATGAACCTATGTTGTTAGAATTGTTTTTGGCAAATAATGTCTTCTTATACAATGGTGAACATTTTTCAGAGAAAAGGAGTAGCGATGGGTACGCCATGTGCTAATTCGTACACCAATCTAGTTATGGTGTTTTGGGAGACAACCTTCATCATAAAGAATGATGAATACTCTAAGTTTATACTATATTACAAAAGATTTGTGGATGACATGCTTTTTATATGGGGTGGTGCTGAACGCGAAATGATAAACTTCATTAACTTCATCAATACAACTACTGACTTTTTACATTTTACAGGTAGATGGTCTAAAGAAAGTATTGATTTCTTAAATGTTAGTTTGACAAAACAAAAAAATGATATTTCTACTAAAGTTTATAAGAATGAGTGTAAGGGAAACAATCCCTTACACAGAGAAAGTATGCATCCCCCTCATATATATAAAAACATAGTTAAAGGACAGAGTCTTAGGGTGTCTAGGTTAACAAGTTCTAATAACAAATGTGAAACAGCATTAAAAAAATTAGAGAAAGATTTTTTAAGTAGAGGTTATAAACTTACTGAGTGCTCCCTTTTGATAAACGATTTAAAGAATAGATTGAGTAGGGAGTGGTAAACCTTTCTTTAGAAATTATAGAAAAGATGTGAATCTTAAAAAGACTAATAATGATGCCTCAGATAGATGTAGAGTGGTTATTCCATTCATTAGGAACAAAAGATATATATGTGATGTTATTCATAGAAATTGGAAGATTTTGATGGTGAATGACAAACTCAAAACAATTAGATGGAGAGAAATCTAGTTTTGCTTATAAAAATAAGTCTTTGAAATGCTTATTATGTTATGAAAATACTAACATGAACAATTTGAATATTAAATCTTAAACGATATGTACTTATGACTGTAGAACATGCAAATTTTTCTACTACATAGGAAATACCAATAAGTTTATCCACCCAACTATGGGAAAGACATACGAATTTCATAAATTTGCAGATTGTAGAACAATGGATTTAGTTTATTTGGTATATTGTACCAGATGTCCTGTGTTCTACATTGGGAAGACTAACAGGACATTAAGAGAATGCATTAGGGAACCTATCTATGCCATTAACAAAGAGGATGAAACTAATGCTTTAGCCAGGCACATATGTCAGAAAGGGTCAATACATAATTTTAAGTTTATGGTTTTAGAATTGGCATTTAGAAGTCCTCGTTTAGGTAACATTAAAAATATTACAGAAACGTTAGAGATTAAGTAGATTATTAGACTTCAGGCTGATAAACATTTTCACTCGAATGATAGGGTTTCTCTAAAACCATTTTTAATAGACAGACCATTATATTTATGATTTAGTTATTACTGTCTATGTGTAGGAGTTTTATCTTTATTTTTAGGAGAACTGAATTTTACACTATTTTTATAAGTCATATGGATTTTTTATATGCATTATTATATATGTACACACACACACACACACACACACACACACACACATATATATATATATATATATATATATATATATATATATATATATATATATGTATATATGCTTTTTTGTGTTATATAGAAACATGTCTCCCTTAAGAGCCTGCTTTGGTTAATTGATTTATTTTGATTGGATATTGTGAACATAAGGCAATGTTTTTAAAGTGAAGCTGAAACGGAGTCCCTATGAAGTGCGAGGAAGCATTGTTTGGACGTGAACGTGCTTACTTTGAATAAATTACTACAGCTTTACCCGTGCTTGTGCCTTTCTTGTTGTATCTTGGACATTATTGCTGTTTTCTTACAAGGCACTTAAATCTCTGGAACGTTTTTGTTTCACAAACATTGTACTAGTTTCAAATATATGTGTGTTGGGTCACTAAGATCCAAGTATGTAGCCAGATTTCTAATAGTTATAAAAAGAAAAGAATAGTAGAGGAGGTGCAGTAAGCACATGCTCAGGACAGCACACCAGACAAAAGTAATGAAATCATCTTTGTAACTTAGGGTAGGGTAGGCTAACATTGGTGATATGGATTTGATCATAGCTAAAAGTGCATAAGGCAATGCAGTAATTCTACTGTATAAATGAAAAAGGTGGTTATAATACACTTTTGTTCTGTAGTTTTAATGGACATCTTAATTTTATAGTTCATCCAGAAGAGCTAAATCTAAAAGAGGGAAGATAATTTGTGTATGAAATTGGAGAAATTAAATACTGGTAAATAGTTTTGAAATAAGAAAACAATCAGGTATGGGATTTAAATGACTGCTTGGAACAGTATAAGAAAAAGTAGTAGAAGTAAAGATGCAGGTAGAGGTGAAGAGAGAGAGAGAGAGAGAGAGAGAGAAGTAGGATATGAGGAACTTAATCAACTTACAAAGGAATTTAATGGCAGGAGGTGGCATGAAATATGGAAGGATAAGAGAAACTAGCTGTAAACAAGAGAAAAGAGGAAGGATAGTTTAAATAGATTTGTAACCAGAAGCATTTAATTTGTTTATAACTGGATAGGTAGACAAGTAATTGTTTCCTAAAGGGAAATAAGGTAGGCACATTTCTTAATTTGGGGGAGGTTAAATAATTCCGAAGGGTCTTTCAGTATGATTAGTATAAAAAGGGGGTGATATAATATACACGTGTCTCTAATGAATTATGATGCAACGTGATAAGACAGTAACCTGATGAAAGAGGGGAGAAAAGTCAAAAAATTTAACTTTATAGATAAAGATGGAAAAGAAAAAGGTTGCATGTTGTGTTATTGGACTTGTATTGATTGTGCTGAGAAGGGCATTGTGACAGAGACCAAAGTTACAAAGCCTAATGAAGTGTGAAAGTTCATCTAGATCTTTTTTTAAAGATGAGGTGCTATAATGGTTACAGAAGGTAACAAAAGGAAAGATGTAGTCATGTTTTGTTGTTAGCACATTCCTTAATGTTGATTGCCTAGGATCACAAGAAAGGAAATTTGTTAACCTGCATGTAGCTTTTAGCTGTTTTAGTAGATTAGAAATGGGTGAGCATTTGACCCTACTAATGCTTTCAACAAGATGTCCGAGTTAGCCATAAATATTAAATGAAAGTTTTCCAAGTAGTCACTAGACAATTCCAAAGTTTACTGATTTTGTCTTGGATGTGTTAATTACCAGCTTATGGTTGTGAAATCAACCCTTAACTTGAGTTCATCCTGAAAAGTATTTGGTGTGAGTTATAGGGGGGAGAGAGGGGCTTTATAAAAGAAGTAATCTTAGCATATAACAAGTAATGTTAAGATGAGGAAAGTTACTAAAGAGAGAGAGATAGAGAGATAGAGACAAAGAGCAAGAGAGTTAATAAAAAGTAAAACTAAAGTATAGTTTAATCAGATTCTTGTGGGATTTCAGATTGTAAAGTATAGTTTAATCAGATTGTTGTGGGATTTCAGATTGTAGAGAAGCTACAATGGAAGGAGAATTAGAAAAGGTTCTGTAATGCCCTTGAGCAGAGGGATGACTATTGCAGTTTGTCATTCATGGAGCAAGAAGTGTGACTGGAGAGTATGGTTGGCCAGTAGGCCCAGTATGTTGTTTCATGCTATTTAGCAGACATGCAGGCATATTATCTGGGCTCATTGATGCAGTGTTCTTGGCCTTAGAGAGTGCATTTAGGACTTACTCCCTAGTGATGGTGAGGGAGGTTATATTTAACAGTATTTCTTGAGGGGTGGTCGGGTGGGAGAGGGCGGTAAAATTGGAGCTGAATTTGTTGACCAGTAGATTAACTATATAGTTCTGCACATTGTTGTGCACTGCCTTTGAGGTTGTGGACATCACTAAAGAAAGCTTTGTGGTTGTCCTTGGCCTGGGAGGTTATTTTTAGCTCAAACTTGGCTTTGGTAGACTTGATTTGCCCTCTGAATTGTTTGTTTAGATTGGTGAAGCAGATAATTAACTTTTGGCATGATTTCTTCCTTGTGTTGTAAAACTTATGTTAGGATTCCACCAGGGTGACTTGTTTTTGAGTTGGTTCTGAGCTTATTCCTGGTGGGTGTTGCCACCTCGTTGTTTCTACAAATATGACTGCATAAAGTTTCTGTGAACAATTCTGCATAAGCAGCTGTCTTCTCTACATTTGGTGGGGCTTGAAATTTTGCCAGGCTATCACTTAATAGTAGGAAGTTTGCCTTAGAATAGTTAATAACTGCTATGTGGTTAGCTGGGTCATGGGTTTTATTTTTATTTCAAAGAGACAGACTTATGGTCTGACCTTAGCAGAGAGAACATTAAAATTGGGTGGGGCAATATTTTTCCATATTTGTGAGGACCAGGTCCAACACATTATTGCTCCTAATGGGCATGTAGACTATCTGATCCAGGGTATTTGTATTAACAAAGAACAAGGATCTTTGGGCCTGTGCATTTGGGTTCATGTAAGAGTCACAGTTTATAGTGGGATAAGTAAAGTCTCCCATTAATATAGTATTGGGTTGAATGGTGAGTGCCTCCAATACGTCTAACCATGAGTTATTGGATTCCTGGTTAATAGAGAGATCCTGTAGCTTACAAGGATATGGTATGGAACTTTGTCTATAGTAATTTTGACATTGAGAGGCTCAACTACATCATTGTGTTTGACCAGCCTTGTGGAGAGTTTGTTTTTGATGAATATTGTGACACCTTCAATAGCTGTGCAATAGCTGGCCTAAATGTGTGAAAAGCATTGTAGCCCTGCACTGCTGGGAGGCACTCTCTGTGGCTTTAAACCATGTCTCAATAATTACACAGATGTCTATATTCTTCAGGGTGAGGAGGGCTTGAAGGAAATAAAATTTCCTGTTAAGACTTCTGTCATTGAGCAGTAACACCTTTAGGTTCCCTTTGATTGCTGTATTTAGAACAGAATCCATACTGCGAATGACTGAAAATGATTCTAATCTGGATCTTTTCAGTTATTAAAAATAAAGAAGTTTTTAAATATTTTTATGAATGGGAGAGGTCTACAATAATATTCAGGATAGGTTGGGTTTAGAATTTTATCAAAAGTTTTATGTCTGTTTTCTATTCAAATGAGTATTGTGCAAATTCTAACTGAGAGATTAAAGAAGTTGTTAATCAGTAGTATCTTTTATGCCTTTTAAAGTTTCATTCTGTGTGTGTGTGTGTGTGTGTGTGTGTGTGTGTGTGTGTGTGTGTGTGTGTGTGTGTGTGTGTGTGTCTGTGTGCGTGTGTGCGTGTGTGCGTGTGTGTGTGTGTGTGTGTGTGTGTGTGTGTGTGTGTGTGTGTGTGTGTGTGTGTGTGTGTGTGTCTGTGTGTTTGTGGTTGATGGCATGGGTTTATAGTTTTACTTTGTGGCACAACATTTGCCGAAGGTGAGCTTATTAAGTTTAACTGACAGTGCAGTCTGGCTCAATGTCATAGAGGAATGGAACCCTTACTGTGACCCAGGTGCCTGAAGTTTGATTATTGCTCCTGTCACTGGAAGAAGAAAGTTAGGAAGGGAGAGGAATTAAAGACCTAAACTGGGAGGAGGCCAGGAAGGGTTGTGGGCACTTGTGGGACACATTGGAGGTATGATTTCTATGGTGGAGACTAGATAAACTGCATCTTCATGTGCTTCATATGCTTCAAGGTTGGCTGTATGGGGCTGCTTGCAGATAAGACATTCTGTGTGGAAGTGAGGGATGACCATTATAGGCAGTCTACTGGTCACCCCCTTCCATAACTCTCAACTGTATAGATTTTTGCAGAATGTCTAGATTTTTGCATCAAATTTTCAGTCAATTTTTCATAAAATTCTGGTTTTCTGGCAAATTAGTGCTAAGTCACTGAAGTTAGAAAATAATGACAGACATTTGACTTCATAACCTTCACAAAATTCATGCTAATGGAAAACTTGTTATTTTATCAACTTTCAAAGTTTGTACGAGCAATATTTAAAAATTATCCCTATTTTTGGACCTTTGTCCCACTTTTATTTTTGGCTTTGTCCAGATTTCTGCATAGCGGAAGAGTGAACGTTACCTTAACAGCACAGCAGCAAGTGTTCTTTAGTACTTCATATTTTAATAAACCTTGCTTGAAGTTGCTATCACTAACTGTGATTCTCTAGTAACCAAATGACTGCATCTGTGAGGTAAAGAACTCAGGGCAGGAGTAAATCACCACAAGGAGGAACAGCTAACCTTACCTCTGCAGAACAGCAACAAGTGCTGTTTGTGTATTCTAATTGTTATAAACATTGAAATCACTACCGATTCACATGAACTCCTCAGTCAGTGAATGACTTTATCTGAGAATTAAGAAAGCCAGCCCAGGGGAAAGCCACTGCAGGAAGGAATATTAAGCCTTAATGCAACAGTACAGGCATTCATGGTTGCTGTGTGCTCTGACTGGATTGTGTTCAGATGATTGCTGAAAAGAGGGATTTAAAGCTGAAGATTCCAGGCATTCCTTCCAAATATAACCCTTCACTCTACTTGTAGGTAAAACATTCTTGTACTAGCTTCTTAAAAATTATATTACCTGTGGTACAAGCTTAACAAAATAAAAATCCCACAAAAGGTGCCACATCTGCTACAAACTCAACACATTAAGAACAAAAATAGATAGTAATACCTGTAAGATTCTTACCTGCAGTAGATCCTGAGTTTCCTGCCGGATTGTTTTTCCTTTGAATATAACTGGGCTTCACATTAAAAACAACTGTCACATACTATGTTTTTAGCTTGTCTGGGTTAACTGGCAGTGACATTTGGCCCAGTGAAGACACCAAACGAATTGAATCTCACCATTCTTTGTCTAAATCCTAAACTCTCATGACCTGCTTTCACAAAACACCAAACTTAAACACAAAAACAAGCCAACAGCATTGGAACTCAGCACGCCTCCCTCCAGCAGTGCACTGTTTCAGACTGCAATAAGTTACCTTTGTTTATATTGTTATTCAAAACTTAATCTACTCTGCTTTGTGCTACTATTCTCCTTCCTACACTTTCTCTTTCTTCTCTTATCATTTGTCTAGTGTCACTACCTTATCTCCTCCATGCAACTTATCTATGCAAAAACTTCCCTTTCTATACTCGTGCTACAGATAATAATCTTATTAAACACTAACTGTTCCTTAGCTATTGTCATGTGCCCTGCTATATCTTTTCTAGAGAGCTCTTGGGTGCAATCTGCTAAGGGCTGTCAGTATGTAGTTGTTCTCTCATTTTATCTCAGGTCATGGGGTTTCTCCCATGACCACCCACCCCATCTCCATGCACCCCTAGGTTTTCTACATTTAAATAACAGTGTTCTGTGAAAAAACTTCCTGTGTCTCCTGACATAGCTTTTTATTTCAGATATATTATTATATCCCTACCCAATTATCCACAGTCTCAGTTACTATTTGAGCTTCAGGATTTCCTACTTACAGTTATTTTAAGTTGTTTTGTAAACTGCCCTCTTAGCATATTTTTCCACATCTTCTTCTTCATCTTTCGGCTGCTCCCGTTAGGGGTCGCCACAGCAGATCAGCTGTTTCCATTTCTTCCTGTCCTCTGCATCTTGCTCTGTCACACCAACCACCTGCATGTCCTCTCTCACCACATCCATAAACCTTATCTTAGGCTTCCCTCTTTTCCTGTTACCTGGCAGCTTCATCCTTAGCAACTTTTTCCCAATATACTCTGCATCCCTCCTCAGCACATGTCCAAACCAATGTAATCTTGCCTCTCTGGATTTGTCTCCAAACTTTCCAACCTGGGCTGACCCTCTAATATACTTATTACTAATCCTGTCCATCCTCGTCACACCCAGTTCAACTCTGCCACGTCAAGCTCTGACTCCTGCCTTTATTTTTCCAGATAGTTAACCTAAAAATGAAAAGCAGAGAAATTACTTTCACTAACTCTACACAGCACACATGACAGCTTTGAATATAGCTTCATGCACATAAACCAGAAATTATTGTAATCGCTAAACAATTGATTTAAACAAGGGGATGCAATCCCTTGTTCTCTCCAAGACATACATAACACATACCAAACTTGAAGGCCAGGACCACACATTGGTGGAGATGTACCACTCCTACTCCTCCTATTCCTTAATAACAAAAATATTGATAGCACTGTGATGTCACCCCCCAACATCCCAGACCAAGATCATAACTGGGTGGTCTGTGGATACCTTATGAAGAATGGGTAGCTTGGCTGCCAAACAGTATGAGGTTCTCTGGCTCATTTCTTGGCTGGGGTGATTCCTAGGCAGAGTTTGCATGTGCTCTTTGTGTTTGTGTGAGGTTTTTTTTCTGGTGCTGCAGTTCTCTCCCACATTCCAAAGACATGGAGTAGGCAGATTTGGGTCTGTAATTTGTCTGTAGGTGTGAGTGTGTGCATGTATGATAAGGAAAACAGACTTGGCAACTTACTTCCTTCTCCCTTTCTTTCCCTTGTAAACTCCATGAATAGCTGTGGCTATCCAATGGGTCACTCTAGGTGTTGGCTGTGACTTGTAAGAGAGAGAGAGAGAGAGAGAGAGAAAAAGAAAATTCAAACTGCTATAACTGAAGAGCTTTTATTTGTGTTTTGTGTAAACTTACATGCAAGAATTCTTTATTGCTGGGAGACTCCAAGCTTCACTAGCAGTTTAATTCTAACATTTTCCTCAATGCCATTTTGGTAGAGCATGGCTTTTGCCAGCTCATGCAATGTCAATTTCATCCTAATCTCCTAAATGGCAATTGTAGCCTATTGAGCTTGTTTTGTACCAGTCGACCTCTTAAAATGTGATCATTGTCTGCTGTGGTCTACCTCTGCTGCCAAGAAAGTCTACAAGCGTCCTGTGATTATTGTCTCCAGGGTAATGAAACTAGATCAAGAATCTAAGAATCTAAATTTGGATTTAACTGACCTGCACTAGTTGATCACCTGTCGCTGAACAGCAGGTTTGCAGTACTGATATTCTTCTTTACAGGTAAAAAAACTACCAATTAAGAACTAAGGGGCTCAGGGGAAACCATATACCATGTTTTTCTAAAGAATTGAAAACATCTGTCACCTTATGAAATCCACCTAATTCACAAGGTGAAATGAATGCAAAGGCTTTGCAAGCAAGACAACAGCAGCTTTTCTAAAAAAAAAAAAAAAAAAAAAATCAAAATGCCCTACTTTGAAATCCAGGTGGTTTCTGGGATAAGATTAATCATCTTTCCAGATAGTCATTACAATGACTATGTTCCCTGATGGTGATTGCAGCTCCTCGTTTGACTTCAACATTTCCACTGAATCCCTGTTTGGTATTAGCATTGATTTTCATTTGAATATTTACCTATCTTAAAACAACAAATGGCTCAAGAAAATTCCTCCTTATGGAAAGTCTGGCTCTCATGATCTACATCCTGAATATATCAGAGCCTGTGATAGTTGTATTGCTTCCCTCTAATGCATATTATTAACATCTCACTCTCCGGTGGTATATTTCCTTACATTAAGAAAACTGCTTACATTGTTACATTAACAAAATAAGAATCAAACTTTAGCCCTTAATCCTATCAATCTATTGCTCCACAGTCTCCTCTAATGAAGAAATTCTTGAAGAAGGCTATTGACTCACAGCTACAGGATCACATTGAAGACTATGTCCTACTATATAGCCATTGTTAAGGATTCATAGAGTCATTACACCAGTATTGCCCTCCTGTCTCTTAGTAGTATACTGTACCATTAATTGCACACCCGAAACCTTACAAGGAACCATTTGCACTGATTTGTCCAAAGTTTATGAACTTGTAAGTCACTTATTGCTGACTATAGAACTCTCACTGTATGGGCTCAGCTTCACCTCATTAAACGTATTATGTGGTTGTCTGCCTGGAAGATTTTTCAAAACTGCCCTGGCACTCAATACTTCCTCTAGCCTATTCAAAAAGGCTATCTCTTAGGGCCTTTATGTTTTATCATCTCTATTAACTCCCACTTTATTCAGATGACATTATTTCCCTGAAACCTGGTAGCTTCAGATTCTATCTGCAATTCTCCCAATTCTACCCTAGTAAGCCATGTCATGACTGGGGGATCAAAAGACTCAAAGTTAATATCAGGAAAAGAAAAAAAAAAAAACAAGGCAATGTTCTTTGGAATTCATAAACATCTTAGAATGCACTGTGGCAACTGAGTCCTTAACGACTCCATTAGTGTCACATTCATACTGGTGCAATCCATACAATATTTTGAGATATGGCTTGATCCATCACTTACCTTCTCTACTTGCATCCAAAATTTTGAAAACAAATTTATACCTATTCTCTATGCATGTAATAGCATTAGTGAGCAATCAATTAAGCATAACAGGCTTGCAGCTGGCAGGAGTTTACTGCTGCCTGTCCTTTAGTATTATTTACCTGTTATTGGCCCACCTCTTCCAAAATCTTACAGAAACTCCAGAAACTTTCATTTGCCATTTTACTGCTAGAGGCAGCAAGAAGCTTCATCATTACTTTGCATTCTTGCTAGCAAGGTTGACTACTAAGTTACTTTAGATGCACCTTTTTTGTTGTCACTCCTTTATAGAAACTCTTATTTGTGGACCAATGAAAGCCCACAAATTAGACTATTACTGTGAAGCAATATTATAGATCTCTTAGATCTTCCACTTTTATTACTGTCACTTTAAGTACCTACTTTTTTCACCTGTACAGACAGAGCTCTCCCTTACTTGAGTTGCACTATTTGGAGCTCTCTTCTAGAGATCCTTTGTCATCCCCCTACATTTCCTTTTTTCCAATCAACTTATTCCTACAGAATAAAGGGGGATGTGCATTGAATTTGTAATGAAATTGACTTAAATCTTACTCTTCCTTTTGAAGGTCAATGCCTTGGTAGTGCATTTTGAAAGCTGGTGATCCTTTGAAATTCCCTTTAATGTCGGAAGTACGTGGCAGAACTGCTTTCTGGGCATATAACTGAGCAGCACTAATATATATATATATATATATATATATATATATATATATATATATATATATATATTCGTATGTGTTTGGCTACAACTACTCTATATATATTTTCTGCATTATTTTGTTCTTGTAGGTTGCTATTTAATTATCAAAAACAAAAGCGGAACCCAACGGAAAGGCACGCCAGCACTGTGAGAGTCCACAAAACACAGTGCTAGCTTGCCTTTCCATTGGGTTGCGCTTTTGTTTTTGATTCTTGGTGACTGTCGTGGAACCTTATCTCTCTTTTCTTGATTATTGTTATTTAATTATTTATATATTTATTGGCATTTGATTATTGGGAAAGTTTGGCTCGGTAGGAACCCATTTTCAGTGGAGGCCCGAGGAGAAAATGCCCAAAGTATTTCAAATCATTTTAAGAGCAATAATTTTACAGTCTTCAAAAAATAATACAAAAAAATCTACAGTTTAAATAATTACACCAAATTAGACATAATATGAAAACATTGGTTAAGAACAGATACAAGTTATATGACAATAATTTAATGTTTATTACAGCAGAGGTATTAAAGCCACAAAGATAGCAGCTTGCATATGGAAAATTAGCACCTTGGCTGTATCAAGTGAAAACAAAGGAAAGACTGTAAGAGGATGTTATTTTATGCTACATTGCAACATCTGATCCTATGTTGCCCTCTCTGTCCATCTCAACAGTTGGGTTATCCTCAGAGAGGTGGCTCCAAGCCAGCAGCACTATCAGAGCTTTCTCCAGCACTCAAGCTCCCTTCTCCCATAATGCACTATTATAAAACACAATAACCACAAATCTTCTTTGCCACCTTTCTTGTTAGATGATATCTCCAGTGCTCTGCTTATGGCTTAAAGGATTTTCAGATAAGTGAAGTTTTTTTTCTACTTAATTTTCTCTTTCTAGACAGTCTCAGGCTTTTATTTATCTTTGGCTGTGTTGGTTTTCTGCAGCTATGGAATAATCTTTAGGTTTCAAAAACTGCCTGAAATGCAGATACAAGATCCTGCTCCAGGATCTGCATAATCATCACATTTATTGCCAGGGCCCTGATCACTTAAATGTTCAGTGTGACATTTGTTCCTCCTTTGGCCAAGAGACTTTGATGGACAGGCAAAATAAATTAATCATGAGAGACCTGTTTCCAGGGTCAGTGGTAGTGTCTGCCAGTTCTTCCCCAAACACTTTTCTTCCTTGGCTTCTCAAAGGTACTGAGAGACAAGTCTTTAAAACGTCAGATAAAGACAAATAAGGACAAAGACAAAACTAAGGAAATGTTTAGGGATAATGGTTCTAAAATTAGAGAAAAGGGAAAAAGAAAGATGAAAAGTGATGTCTGATTCTCCTCTTCAGGATTTTCTGGCTCTGAAAATTTCCATACCCCAGTGCATTTACCCACCCTCAGCTCCAGTCCTTTCAGATCTGGGTCAATCCCAACCCCCTTTAGTGTCCTTGAGTAGATCAGAGGAGACCATTATTATTGCCGATTGCACTCCAAAGAGATTCTCTTCCATGACCAGATCTTCCAAGAGTGAACTGTCAAGATTTCTGACTTCCCAACCTCCCTCAGTTGTATTAATCCTATTTGTTAGAACCTCCAGAAGCATCATGAACATAATCTGGCATAAGATGATGAGAAATTTCATTAAGGCCAAAAGATATGGAAGTCATTTCGTCCCTCTCAGGGGTGGAGACAGCTGGCTCATCCACTCTCCTTCTAGTAACTCCTGCCTTGATACATATGGTGGATCTGGTGGCCTCAGAGCCAAAGTTTCCCCAAATCATCCACCTGTCAGCACCAACAACCTTACAACCTTCAGTGCTGATCATCTGTCTGGTGCATTTGACTCCAATTTCCTCTGAGTCAATGGCATCTTAGGTCTGAGAGGCCAGTACTGGACATTCAGAGCAGGATATGACTCTGTTGGGTTTAGGTACATCCTTATTTCTGGGTGTCTTATTCCTCAACAGCTCAGCTATGTTCTCAGTCTCAGATCTGATTGGAGCCCAAGATTTGATATTCTGATCTATTGACCTTAGATTCAGCATTGGATCAGAAGTAATTTTCCCTGACTCCCTCTTCATTATTGGAGGCAACTGATTAGATCCTGACTTGACAATTGTCTCAGGATGGGAATGATTCATGCACCCTGGCACTGTCCAGACCACCTGGTATGTCTGTATTTTTAGGAACTCTTCACCTGTCCTAGAGACAGCCTACTTCAAAAAGACTGATTTTCCCTAATTCAATGAACCAGAGACACTTCTGTATCTTCAAGTTCTTCTCCATCTGAAGAGCGCAGAAAGTGCAAGTGGAAGAGGAAGCACTTAAAATCACCAAAGAAGTCTGTCACTGAGGCCACAGACTGGGATGAAGAGGAAAGGTCCAGTAGAACTTTCCTGAGGACACCCTCATTTATTAAGATAAAGAGGGAATTGGCCAATTGACTTCCTTTTCCTAATGAGAAAGTGTTCTTCAGAACTTCTGGAGTAGGTTAATCTACCTTCTGGGTGCCCCCCCCCCCACACTGATAGACTCACTGATATAATTTCACAGAGGACTTGCAGGATGTAGACATGCTTGAGCAAATACCTGTTAAGCCAGGCAATGTGCTAGTCCCTTCTAAAGATGGTCCACGTTGGAGCAAAGAGCCTCTGGTGGACTCTGTTGTTATTGCAGCAGCTATGGCTGTGGCTATGCATATTTTCTGACAGTGTTAAGGCATCCTTCTTTCCTTAATGCTTTTTATGATGGCCCATTCCTGTTTAGGTCCAAGGTTAAGGGTACTCTATCTAAGAGTAAGTAAGAGGGAAAAATGGTGTGAGGACCATTCTCCAAGAATCAGAGGGGAGGGAAATAATTCTAGTTCAGGAAATCCCAACATTTTGCTTCTGACTCCTCTTTTGACAGAGTGCTTTAGTGCAGAGGTGAAAACTCTAAAATGACCCCATTCTAAAATAACCTTCCAGAGGTTCCACCATGAGAAAAAAGGGATGCAAATCAAATGATTGCTCAGCTGTTGGAAAAAAAAAGAGTCATCCATAAAGGATTCGAAGTCTACTCAAAATTTGTTTTAATTCTGAAAAAGAACAAAGACCTCAGGTCCATTTTGGATAAACATGTTTGTAAAAAAGACAACATTCCTGATGGTCATGGTGCAATCCACTCTTCCTATTCTGAGGAAGGGGGCATGGATGTGCTTTACAGACCTTCAGGAAGCCTATTATCACACAAAGATAGTGCATCAATCCAGAAGGTACTTACACTTCCCACTGGGAGACAGTCATTATCAGTTCAGAGCCCTGTCATTTTGTCTCACCACAGCCCTTCCCTCTGGGTGTTCACCATATGCATGGCAGTAGTGACAGCACACCTCTGGTTGCAAGTGTTCCAGGTGTTCCTTTATTTAAACAACTGGCTTCTCATTACAAGAATAACATAGTCCTTAATCCATACAAATGATTATTTGCTCTAATTGTGCTGATCCCTGAGAATTTCTGTAAATTACAAAAACAATCAAACTTGCATCTCACTCAGTCACAGGACTTCATAAAGTGTCATTTAGACATAGACTCACAAATTGCAAAACATCCTCCAGCAAGGCTGACTTCACTTCATCTTCAAGCACAACAGATCATGGTTATCCAAATCCTTCAGCTTCTCAAATTCTTCACTTGCTGGGCTTTATGGCAGGCTCCACAATCTTGGTACTTAATGCAAGGTTTTTTGAACCTATCAGTTCAATTGTCACTATTAATACAGTCTCTCCATATCACCCAATCAAATTATCCTTCCTCTGTCTTCATTACAATGACATCCATTTATCTTTCCTCTCCCACTGGTCGTGGTGACCACAAAAGCTCTTCATTAGGGTGGGGTGTATTTTAAGTGAAGGACAGATGAGAGAATGTAGACCAGACAAGATGTCTATCTTCACGTCAACATTCAGGAGATGAGAGCAGTTCTTCCAGCATCACAGGCACATCAGGACCGTGTCACCCAGGGTGTGACTGCTATCTAGACAGACAATACTGCTATTGTCTGGTACATCAACAAACATGAGGGGACCCCTCTTTTATCCCTATGTCAAGAGGCCAGGAGAGTATGGCAATTGGCAATGCTTTCACAACATTTTCTCCTGCAATGCACATTCCAGATTTGTCCAATATCATAGCAGACAAGCTGAATCAATGACTTGCTGCAATCTCTTTGCATCTTTCACCAGTTCAAAATGCAGAAAGTCATTTTGACATCATCCCTCAACAGAGACAGTCACCAAGGGATGTTAGAGTCCAAACTTGGACACCTGGCCTCCTTTATGCATAGCCCCCAGTTCTAATTAATAACAGAGTCTCATCAGAGAGCTGCTATATACAAGGCAAAAGTTATTCTTATTGCTCCTTGTTGGCCCCAACAAATCTGGTTGCCTTACCTGTGGCCTCAACTTCTACGACCTCCTTGGGTCCTGGATCCCATATTGGATCCTCTCTCCCACCCATCTTGCAAGCCTCAACAGGATATCAAGTCTCTCAGGTTGATGGCATGGTTTCTCTAATTAAAATTATAAGTTCACGACTGAAGTTGATTTGAAGTTTATATCTTGGAAGACCTTGTTCTTGATGGTTGTCACTTTAGCCAGATGGATTTATGATCATTGTCCTCCATTCATCATTATTTGATTTTCACAGACAGTTTCTCTAAAACCCATTCCAAATGTTGTATCTAAGGTAGCTATGGAGTCACTCTTGAACCAAATATACACTTGTTTGTTTTTTTCCAGTCATTCCAATTACAGGAATACATCTTAGACACTTTAGATATTTATTTGCAACCCAGAGTTGATCTGCACCACAAAAATCTATCAACTGGATTCAATAAACTCCACACAGATTTGATCTGCACCACAAAAAAATCTATCAACTGGATTCAATAAACTCCATATAGGCTTCATTTACATGTATGCGGGGTGATGCCGGTGAACAGCAGCGCTCATTGCATATTAATGCCACGCACCGATTTTAAACATAAATAAGTAATGTTTCATGGCTGACAACAGTGTTGCCAGGCAGAAAACTGTGTAGGAGAACATGGATAGCACTCCTGTTTAAATCAGAGTATTGAAGGTCCATGGCTTTGAGTGGAATGCCACAATGATAGCTCTCAATCTCTTAGTGGAAGACATCTGGACAACATCCAACGTAATGGGGGCAAATTGACCCAGAAATAAGGACATATTTGCTCTATGGAAATGTGGTAGAATAACCAGGGAGTTGTGTTAAGATACATGTTCTAAAGGATTTGAAGTCTGAAACTCAAATGTATGTAATTATTGAGTCACATCAGTCCTGAGACCTTCCTGGTGATATGGCAGAAAGCCGCAAATTTGATAAGGAACACATCTGGACATTCTGTGAAAATCTGGTCAATGTAGAGTTATGATTGTTAAGTATATGGTGAACACAAAGTACAGGGCAGTGTATCTACAGTGCAGAGTATTGTGAAATCCCATTCCTGGCATTCTGTACTGAAGTTGTGTAAATGATCTGTAAGGGTACATGGACTGCCATGTAAAATAAACACTCAGGGGAAGTGTGTATATTGAATTGGGACACACAGATGAATTATAGGAATGAACACAGGGAAAGAGGACTGGTGAAACAACCTAATGTACAGCAGATGAGGGCATGTCAATGGAAGATGGTTGTAGTAGCAACACTAATCACATATCAATATGGTACTGTAGGGACTACACAGTGAAAATTGTATTATGTGACTGTCACACAAGTTGACATAACAATGGGGAGGATGTCTGTGTGAGACAATCATCCTTACATGAATAATGCAGAGGAGATCTGTGATGCCCCACCACTGGACCAGTAATCAAGGAGCCTCAATCCTCACCACTGGTACCAGTAAGGGATGTGCACTGGGAGGATAACAAATACACTCACAGTATTTCCAGATGCAGCTCTCTGCATCAAGTGCAATTTCTCTTAAGAGCAGACAGACACCACTGTCAGTCTGGGGCTGGTTTCTGCCTATTTCTTCAGATCCCCAATAAGACTGCCCACTGGCACAGCTATAGAGTTGAGATCTCAGCTGAGTGTCCAAGCCAAGACCTCCAGCACCCTCTCTGTCCAACCAGTGTTTCATGTCGCTGTCCAAGTTGCTGATATACACACACTCTTTGAGGTTTGATTTACACACACACACACACACACACACACACACACACACACACACACACACACACACACACACACACACATGCACAGACACACACAGACACACACACACACACACATACACACCTGGGAAAGGCTGGCACAGGTTTACTAGCTATGCCCTCTTTTGTCCAGATTATAAGGTAGTTATCACTGCCACCAGCCAACTCCTTATCAGCTACTTTAAGGCCCTTAACAAAGAGTGTCCAATTTTATTGTGTAGTATTAATATTAAAACAAATGGTAGTTTGACCAAGAGCAAGGCTATTAGGAGTGGCCCACATAGTGTCACCAGATAAATATGCAAGTATTCTCAAAACTTAAATATCTTTAGATAGATCAGCCACAATGAAATGTGCAAATATAATTAATAATAAATAATAAAAGAAGAAGAAAATACTCAGTATATAATCACAGTGATGTCAGAGTTCAAAATCACAGGAAATATTTAAAGCAACATTGCAGGACAGTCTCAAATAAATAAAGGAAAATATCTAAACTAAGCTTTGCTTTATTTCTGAATATATCCAAGATAATTACTGCTCCCTAGAAAGTGACTTCATTAGAACAATGAAGATATTGTGGTGAATGGTTCTTGTCAGGTCCAAGACAGAATACAGAATGATCTGTCTCTCTAAGAGACATTTTAAATTAAAATATAAAATATTACTGCTGGGATAGCTTGCAGAATGACACCATTTCTTGTCATCCGACTGTATCCCAGGTGAATCCCCCACTGCTGGAATCTGGCAGCATTTAGCATCTACCTGTGAAAATACATAGATCTCAGATCTTTGGCAGATGCTGGAAGTCATAAAGCAATTGTATTCCTTCACATTTTAAAACTCGTGATTAGTTCACTCCAGAGACAATACAGGAAGCTTTTCAGCACAGACTCTGTATCTAGCTGCACTGAAAACTGAAAGATACCATTTTTATTGCGTAGCCATAAAGTAATTCAATTACAGCTATTTTTCTGAAGTTAAGCATCCTGTATTCCAGTTTCCACTGTTAAAATGTATACATTTAAAGAGTTAAAATAGTACATGTACATTTCTGTTCTCTTCCATCAGGCCCATTGTGGTTGCTTGTTGGAGAGAAGATGTTGAGAGACCTGCATAGGTTCATAGGTTCATAGGTTCACAGGAGGTTACTAGCCTAATGGCCTAGAGCATTTATAAGCCCAGCTGTGTAAAAACACAAATACCCTTATTGAGCATAGTTAGATGGTCATTGTTAGCAGAAATATTTTGTGATCAGCACGGACTGTCCCTGTCCATGAGGGACATAAGGGCTACACCAGGGGTGAATCTAGAATAACCCATCCAGTTGTCAAAGTTGAGCTTGAATAGGGTCATTGAGGAGCACTGCTTCACATGCAGTAGGAGCCTATTACAGAACAGTGGCAATCGCTGGGAGATATATCCATCTCCCCAGCATGTTCTGTTTATGTCACAGGCTAGGTCGAGATCCCTGGAGCAAGTTATTCTTGTCCTATTTGATTTGCAGACATCCAGCATTTCCAGTAGGGCAGGGTCTGAGACTGCTCTGTAGGCCAGGCATAGGTCATCTCTCAGCAGTTTGCAGGATACCGAGTACAGTGGCAGGTCTTTTAATCTTTCCATGTATGTGATGTTTGGAAGACCTGCATTCTTCCAGTCACAAACCTCTATTTTTTCTCCAGTTGCTGCAGTTGTCTGGTGAGGTATAGACAGAAGGCAGCCTTGTATTCAATTAGTGATGTGATAAGGGTGGAGTACAACAGAGCTATGACCTCTCTGGTCTTGGATGTGATAGCCTTATTTATGAGGTGTGTAATGTAGAATGTGTGTCTCACCATTATGGACACATAGTGATTGAAGTGTAGATTGCTATCTACATGTGTTCTCAAGTCTTGCTGCAATGTGTTTGAGCTTAGAGGGGGTGCTAAGCATATCATAATTAGCAGGGGTACTTCATTGCCAAAGACGGCAATAAGGCATTTTTTAAGGTTCAGTCCGTAAGTTTGGCACCTGTGTCAGCTCCTTCTGTAATATGCTACCATCATTGGGGCACTCTATATGACTGTGTCCAATTGACAGTCATCTGCAAACTTCATAAGCCACAGGCCATCTACCTTTGCCTGGACTTTAGAGAAATAGTTTCCAAACAGTTGAGGGCCCAGCACAGATCCTTGTGGTATTCCACTGGTAAGTGGTCTAGTGGTGGAGGAGCAAATCTCATCTTTGATGGTGTGCATTCTGTCTGTGAGTCAGTTGGCTATCCATCTAGTAATGTATGGGTTAATCCCCAGATGGGAGAGTTTCCCTATGATACCTGAATGGGAGATAGTGTCAAAAGCTCAAAAGCCTTGGATAAATCAACATAGCGATATGTCCTGTTATCCGTCATCCGAGTCTTTGGGATCATTATCAAAGAAGTCCACAATATTTAATAAGCAAGATCTACCCTTGACAAAACAAAAATAGGGCCGGTCAAGTGTGTTAAAGGCCACCTATGTCCCTGTGAATAAGGTCCTTGCTGATCCCTTCCCTAGCCTTGCAGATAAAGCTTTTTAGGCTTATGGGTCACTAGTTCTAGTTCTACATGTTACCTAATTGATGTTTATTGCATATAATGCAACATTTGATATTAATGTCTGTAGTGTAGGTGATATATGTGTGGAGAAAGTCCTGAGACACCAGGGTTGCAGTGCTTGGGGGGAAGCAATACATGGCTGTATTGTAAATATGTGAAATACTGACAGATAGGGCCTTCAGTTTATGTTTCCACATGTAATTGCATGTCATTGACAGGGAATGGACAGTAAACAGCAGTAATACATAATAATATTTACTTTTCCATAGTGCGGTATGCAGCAGGTTTGCGAGACGGTTGGCAACGTGTTTGCTCATGTGAGATACAAACTTTCAATGCTTTCCATGTTTGCATGTAGTTAAGCAGTACACAAATGCAAGCTGCATTGTGAAAAGTCTGAGAGTTAGTTATGAGTCTATGAAACACATCTGTTGCTTAACTGACTCTGTGGCAGCAGGTGTAAATGCATTGACACATTTCTTTTTGAGCCCAGATGATGGTCAGTTAGAATCCAGGTGTATCTAATACATTCAAAGACTTTTAAATAAGCAGTGATTATGCAATGACATGAATTCTTTATAGTACAAATGCTGCTGTGTGTTGGCATAGCACAGTGGGATTAAGTGGCACTGTGCTGAGATAACTGCAGCATTGTACTGCTACTCACTGTTGCTGTGCATTGGTGTGCAATGCAAAATTCCGAGCAGACATAGAGGTCAAAAAGTGAAGGGATCTAATGCTTTTTCTGCTACTTATGTGTGTTGTGTGTCATTCTATTTTTGAACAGATTATAGGTGTTAAAATGGGGTAGATAGGAAAGTGGTGAAATGTGAAGCAAGCAGGGGGAAAAACATAGGGAAAGCAATGCAAGAATGCGCAGGAGGGAGGTAAGAAAGAACCATAGCTATCCATTTCTTTAACAGTGTAAACTGAAAATATGTGCAGAATATTAACTAAATTTGGACTGTCACCTCCACAAAGAGGTGACAACAACACAACCATGTTGTATAGCCAATTGGACCAAATCAATGCATTAAGAAGACATGTACAAAATGCAGAGCTATATATTTTTTTAATTCAGTAAGAGACTGCATGCTAAGGGACATAGGTATATCTGGGCCAACTAAGTTAAGTAGGTAAGGAAGCAAATGCAAACAAACAGGACAAACAAGACACGAGATAGGGACAGTGATGGACACAAAAGGTTGTGGGACATCATGATTGGGTGAGGGAGGGGACAATGCAGGCTCATGGACATCGAGGTTGGAGACAGTGAGTACTGAATCCTCACCCACTGGACTGTTATCACTGTCCCCATACTCTGCTGGCAGCTGGAGTGCTTGACACCTCCTCCTCCCATGGGCCATGAGGGAGAGCAGCCTCTCCATCTGGCATAGGTGTACACCAATGGTGTGGTGCATGACTCTACACACCATCCCATACAACTCTCTGCAGGTGATGAAATCACCACCTTTGCTTTGCTCCTAAAGGGTACTACTGCACCATCTTCTGAGGCAGTACTACCTGAGGCACAGGTAATGCAGGGGCAATAGAGGTAGCTGGGCATTCGTGCTGGGGCCATTGGAGTGGGTGCAGGCTGATCCACTGGGGCTGGCATATCTTGCTATGCTATGTAGCATTTATTGATGTGGTACACGTGGATGACATGGAGACATTTTGATGACAAATAACAGAAAATAAAAAAGAGAGATAAGGGTTGGAGTGAGAGAAAAAAATAAATAAAATTAGTGCCATCATATGTGACATACAATGCATTAACACAATTATACAACTCTTTTATCTGAAGTATTACATTTAAGTATACATCCTAACAGACACACGCTATGTTACAGATTGCTGAAAGTAATTCTTGAAATGTGCATATATTGCACATATGCATGTTCCAGTTATACAGATTGCAGTTTACAGATGGGCATTTGTGCCACTGGTATAGAGTTTTTGTTTAATTTAATGTAAATATTATTGAAGAAATAACAGTACTATATAGTTGTGAATTGTAGTATTTGAACCCACAACTTCTGACTACAGTCTAATATTGGATTCTTACAACTGGTTTGTGCTACAATCTAATGCATGCATACATGTCTTTCCAGTAGGGATAAGCATGCTCAATATGATACAACTCTATAAAAGACCAAAAAAGCTATCCTTAACTTTTACTAATAAAAAGAAATAAAAAGAAAAAGAAATCAGCATCAGAGTAACTTTTAATATTACAATAACACTTCTCTTCTGCTGCAAACAGACCATTTGCTTCCCTCAGTCTATCCAATTAAGCAACATGAGCCTGTCAATTGAATTCACATTCTGTATGAGCTGGGGAAAGAACAGAAAAGAACAGAAAAGCATTATGCACACCAGTCTTGCCTATATTTAGCTTTCTAAGTATTACAAGTACTCTCTTATTATCATACTTGCACAGCTGTGGGATGTCCATAGTCTCAAATTCCTGCAACCAACAATTCAGAATATTTCTTTTTATCCTTTGAAGGTCATTGAAATGAAGCCTACATTACTATTTAGTTTGTGGGATACCAGTGGCACTGGAAACAGCCTGGGCCAAACTATTTCATGCCTCAGACTTGTACTGGGAGCCAGAATAGTCCCCCTGCGTAAGTATTTGGCTGTGGTGCTTTTCCAGGAGGCCAATATATATCCTGGACTCCTGGACACCCCACCTCTGTGCCCTAACGTGTGCACCTTCCTCCCCAATACCAACCTTGTCTACCAGCTGAGTAGAACAACGGAGACTGATACCTTCCTGACAATTTCCGTTATCCCTTTTACTGGCATCCCGCAATCCTGAGCAAAGATGCCAAGCACATTTGTGCAATGTTAAGCAGAGAGCAGCAGTGCCAAGCAGGGAGGAATTAAATAATTAAAACTGGGGGGTTAATCTGATACTTGGCCTTAGTTTGAGGGGGCGTGTACTGATGTAGCCTGGACATATATATTGGAAATTGAAAGGTAACGGTTAGGTGAGTTAAGTTTTCAGATATGCACTGGGAAATAAATGTAATGACCTTACATATTTTTTTGTCTTTACACACTTCGGAAAATTTACTTTTATAGTATGTGATTAAAACCTAAGCATAAGAGACTGAACACACACTGTGAAAGTAGAAGACTCTAAATCCAACTTCAGACCAGTGACAAGTGGAGTACTGCAGGGTTCAGTCCTAGGTCCTCTCCTGTTTGGTATCTACTTCTCTGAAGTACAGGCTAACACAGAAGGTCTTTGGCTAACAAAGTTCACAGATGACTGCAAACTAGGAGCCATAATCAAATCTTCTAATGATGTGGACATCCTACAAAAGGGCCTCACTGAGACAGATGCCTGGTGTCAAAGCCATGGCCTCAAGCTTAATGCCAAAAAGTGCATTGTCATCCCTTTTGGTAAAAACTCTGTAACCATGAACTACCACATAGGCGGTAGTCTACTTAACACTGAAAGTGTGATAAGAGACCTTGGGACACAGGTGGACAGTAGTCTCTCCTTTGATAATCACGTCACCACAGTAGGCAGGAAATCCTTCTACGTGGCACACCTCATCACAAAAGGTTTCTAATCCAGGAAAAAAGAGGTCATTGTTCCCCTCTACTCATCACTCATTAGAACCATTATAGAGTACAATGCCCCTTTTAGTATGTACCTCACAAGACATCTACAACAACTGGAAAGGCCACAGAAATACCTCACAAAGAGGATTACCAGCCTCAAACAGATGCCCTATGCAGACCGTCTCAAAAAAACTCCAGCTTTACTCTGTCGCATATCACCTACTCAGAGGCGATCTCTGCCTAACATGCACAGCTATGTCTAATCCAGAGCTGTTGGACATGCTCCATGTAAAGAAATCCCAATCCCTCTGAGCTACACCCTCTAGGGACCTAAACCTTGTCACCACAATAAACAGAACATGCTGGAGGGATAGAGTCCTGTCTCAGAGACTTCCCATACTCTGGAACAAACTACCTATCTATATCAAACAAAGCTCCTCATTAGCACTCTTCAAGAAAAATCTTGATAATTGGATGGGGGATAGGAAATTCACCCCAGGGATCACATCTATGGCTCTGCTTGACAGGGACACAGGAAAATAATCTTCTTGGGTGGCAAAAGCCAGGGTACTGTTTGGATAGGCTTATATAGGCCCTAGGGCCAATATCCTAGTACCTACCTATGAACCTATGAACCTATAAAACATTTTCTTCCACAGCATTGATTTTGCATCTTTGCTACAGAAAAAGTGTTGCTCAGACATAGTCAAGAATCATACATAAATACAGGTGACAGTTTGAGCTGTTACACATGTATGTGCCTGACCTGACAAGGTTATTGGATATAGATCCAGTTGTGTATGCATCTTAGTTGTATACTTACAGAAATACAGTACACAGTACACCCTCAGTCATACATCTGAAAACACAATAATGGTGTATCATCCCTCATATATATATATATATATATATATATATATATATATATATATCTATATATCTTATCAGCTCCACTATCTAAAGTGCTATAATTGACAGTGAATATAATGGGGATTGGAACAACAGCAAAATGACTGGAATATCTTGTATTAGAACAGAGAACTATGTGTATGTCAGTCCTATACTTAATTCTGCTGCCACAAAACTGTTGAAATAACACTTGTCTATTTTTCAGTTCATCGCTATAAACTGCACTGTCACAACAGTAAAAATAGGTTGCACACCCTGTACTAGAACCCAGGACCATACTCCAGCCCTACACTTAAACCTACTGCCACAGGACTAGTTACATGAAACTTCCTAATTTCCTAATCATTCTTAAGGTCTCTGCATTAAATGCCCCTCAACATTGCTTAGTGGGTTTGTGCAGTGCCCAACAGAATTAATAGAATGCATCTGGTTTTAATTACTCACTGTCTGAGTTCTGTCTACAGGTCTTTGATGGCTGCAGCTCCTGCAAAATCCTGCTAACCACCGAGCAACGCCCCAAGTGCAGTTGCAAGGTGAAATTCAGAAATGGCAACAATGTATTGTTTTTTACCTTTGCAGGTGTTCTGTAGTGCTCTGTCTCCTTCCTAGGTACCCCACTAGTCCAGTTTGTGCGCTGCTGCCTTTTGCAAAAATGAGATAAGCACAGCCAAACCTGACTTTCATTTTTCTCCCTTTCCCATGTTTGCACTAAGTGGGGTATTGTATAAACACTAGCCAAAAAAAGAAACAAGTCAATGAAATGAGATAAAGTAATCTATGACATGCACATACTAGAAAATGTTAGTACACATGAGATATTTCTACATAGGTCTGGATTTGAACTCTCACTCCAATGAATCTTCAGAACACAAGAAGGGTGCCTTATCCATCTTTGCCACACAAATACCTTTGCAGCAAAGAACTGAAATCATTCTGCATACAACCAACTGCAACATCATCTACAGTAATATGACACCGTACAACTGTTATTTGCATATTTATTATTTTGAATGCATTGCACCAAGTGATCACACAACCAGTTATGAGTATTGCTTGCAAATATGCAGCTCTGTCTTTCCTCTCTGTATTTGTTGGTCATTCTTCTCTTATCTGACCAGTAATCTGAAATATGCAGTCTGTAAGCTATTCTACAGCATTGTTCTTAACATGTGTGAGGATATTAAATGGCAACAATGTAGTATGCAGTTACCAGCAAATGAAGGGGAGGTTGGATGTTAATGAACAGAACCTGTGAATTGTGTTCTGCTTATTTCTAACCTTGACAAAATTACATCTAACACTTTGTAAATCTAACCTGACACCCCCACTGGATGTAGGGCAGCTTGCATTGCTGTTGTGCTTTCAATCTCCCAATCAGTAATTATTCACTGTTGCAATCCATTAAAAACAAACAGAGGGAGTGTCTGCAGTATGTTTACATCTCCTACACAAAGCCAAGCATTTGGGATTCAGCAATTCTAATGAGTTAACACCTGATTTGCATCTTCACCATGCTAACAGCCCTGAATCTACACCATAAAAAGGCAACTGTGTAGCTAGGGAAACTGAAGGTGAGGAGACTTGTTTATGCAGAGAACACAGAAAAGAGGCTATACTTTGGGATATATCTGCACAGAGGATTACTGAACTTGAGAAGGTATGCTTGCATTTTGTTAGCTACATACTACATATGCTGACATATAATTCAGAAAAATGTGTATAATAGGTTAATATATATATATATATATATATATATATATATATATATATATATATATATATATATATATATATATATATATATATTGTTTAGCAAAGGCTTTTATCTGTATGCCTTAGTTAGAAGGTTAGAAGTGTACTCATGGCATGGGCATGTCTGCCATGGCATTTCACAGATCTATATAATTGGCAATACCTTAACATGGAATGTTCTGTATTAAATCTGTAGGCATGTTTCAGGGACAGTTGATGTGATAGCACTTTTAGCATTTCAAAAATAGTTTGTTAGCAAAATGTGTCATTTGCCTGTTCTATTGTGGGGGCTAAGCTGTATTTTTGTTATGGTACAAACAAGGATATGTTGCCATTCTTACCCTCCTTTTTTGCATCCAGCCCATTGGGCGGCACAATAGTGCAACTGTTAACCTTGTTGCCTCACAGCAAGAGGTTCTCAGGTTCTATTCTCAGCTGGGTGCCTTCTGTGTGGAGTTTGCATGTTCTCCATACATTCATGTGGATTTCCTCCGGGTACTCCTGTCTCCTCTCACAATCCAAATATATGCATCTGGAGTGTTTCGTCCCAGGCCTCCGCTGAAAATAGGCTCTGTCCTAGTCGGACTTTCCCTTGTCAACAATTAATAAATAAAATAAATAAAATAAATATTTCAAATCTCTTGACTGCTTCATGTTTCTCGAGTGGGTATTACCGAAATGCTACCTTTTCAGTTTTATCTGGGAACACTTAAGTTGTAGTTATGTGATAGTTATGTGAATTATCCTTTTGTTGTCTTTTAAGACACCTAGGACTATGTCACCCAGATGTCTCAATCCCCAAAAAACATTCCTCACTGACCCTGAGAATCAGGTCATTGTTGATGCTTTTAAACAACATGGTGCCATCCTGCTTGAGATGGATGTGGAGATATGCCATGCAGAAGGCAGATTTGGCAGGAGATCATCCCAAATGTTAATGCAGTGGGTTTCCACAGCAGGACGTATGACCAGGCAAACCATAGGGCCACTGACATGATCTCAACTGCAGAGAGCAGAGCAGCTGCAGTGGGCCATGATCGGATGGGTACCGGTGGGCCTGCTACAGCACCACCATTAACACCAAATGAAGAGTTCCTGTCCATTGTCAGGGATCCAGACAGCTCCCAGGAAAGTGCAGAAAAGCATGTCCTTGACATTAGTGCTACAGTTTCAGGGACAGCAAGCATGTCCCAGGAGGAGCTTCCAGATAGGCTTTTGCATCTGAAGAGTTCCTCTCCACTGTCAGGGATCCAGACAGCTCCCAGGAAAGTGCAGAAAAGCATGTCCTTGACATTAGTGCTACAGTTTCAGGGACAGCAAGCATGTCCCAGGAGGAGATTCCAGATAGGCTTTTGTATCTGAAGTGTTAAATACTGTTGTATAGGAAAATAATTTAAATTGATACGTCTGTTTAACAAGTACTTTTTTAGGGGTAATGAAGATTGCTACAGTTAACACATTCTAATTGATTAGCTTAGGTGGGAGTTGTCATCTAAGTTCTTGTTGAAATTGTAGGTAATGGACATATAAAAGGGAAAAAGCATTACTCCTGTGTTATTGTTAATCATGATGATGTTGTCCTTACCTTTTGCTTAACTTTCTCTAGGACCATCTGGCATGCAGGGGATACCATCATCTGCACATGGTAAGCCAAACATTTTTATGTTAGTACTAATGAACAATTCAAAAAAATATTTAGTGTGTGATGTTGATGCCAGGACTGTTGTGGGTATTGCTGTGCACTCTAATAATGGCAACACTTACTTGTTAGCATATATTGGACTATAATAGTTTAGCTATTAATTTTTCCCATTTTTATTGCTTATTTGCACAGGTGATCCTGAAAGTGGAAGGGTGGGACATTTACCACCTGATGTCAGAGTATCAGCAGACAGTGATGATGATTGTGGTCAAACAGAGGGGGGTACAGAGGTTGAATCTGACTCTGAGGTTGATCTACAGCCAGTAGGCCTACACCTACCCATTCCAGTGACTCCACAGATATTGGACATGTGGAGGGTGAGACAATTGATCAGGGAAGTGTGGTTACTGCTGCTTCAGTGCCTGTTGACTCTGGTTGTAGCCAAAGTGTGGGCAAGATGTCACACAGGAAGGTTGCTAGGGGTGCTCAGAGGATGCATGCTGTCCATCCTCCACTTGATCCAGGTGTCTCTTCCCATGCCACTAAGTGTATGCTTATGGCCATCCATGAAGGCACAGGCTTTTTTCCACAGGTGCTCCAGAGAAATGCTTAAGTGTTGTAGATATGGCACAGGGTGACATGCATGACTGACTCCACCATGTTGCTGATTTAATGGATTGGATGAATGACAAGTTGCAATGAGTAGTGTCTGTGATGGAACATTTGCTGGGATGAGGATGGTATCCTCATGGGCATAGGTCAGCCACATCATCTGCTGTGATCCAACATGGCAATGCCTGATCATGCTCCCATAGTGGCAGCACTTCCACTGCTCCATCAGTGGGTGAGCTTTCCACACCCAGACCTGGGCATCCTTGTGAAGGAGCTTGTGCAGCAGACATCAGTCACATTCAGGTAGCAGCAATGCATCTGACCATGGGCATGGACATGCCAATGCAATTCCTGGCATTGCCAGTTCTCTTGATCGGGGATGAAAACAGTGAACTGCCACCTCTACCATGCATGGCTCACACCTGTCCGAAATTCAAAGATGTAGAGCTAGCACACAGCTTGGCTGTGTCTATGCAGACACTCACACATTGATTTCAGCTGGAGGACCAATACAGACACACAACAGTTACATGGTTCAGCCATGCAGCTTAAAACTCATTTTGTCTCACTGGCCATTTGTTGCTTTATCCAAATGTCTACCTGCTTTTCTTTGTTACTCACACACACACTCACCGACCTTTAGTGTCAGCCTAGGCTCCCCCCTCCCCCCGCAGCACACTGTGTAAGTGATGATAACTGTGCCATAGTCCTGTTCTGTATCTTTTGGATTCCGGGATACATAAGCATTGTGTCTGATGCTCAGGGTGCATAGCTGACTTAGTGCTAAGTATATCTCAGTTGTGATGTTGAACTGGTAATTGTACCTTTGACTTATATTGTGTTTTAGAAAGTTAAGACAGTTGATAGCGCCAACATTTTATAACTTTATTGTGAATGATCCTATGAGGGTTGTGAAGTATGAAACTGCAATGTGTATCATTACTTTCTAATGTCTCTCTTTAATGATTTTCTAGTACAAATGTATGGTGCTAAACTGAGGGCATGCAGTGGCCATCACTACTTTTGAGAGGTATGACTGTGTGAATCTTTGATGCCTGAGACCTACTACTTAATAATGGGCACATATAAGTCAAATAAGTCTCTGTTGTCACATGTTAAGATCATTTCTGTACAAATCTCTCACCTTTAACTTGCTTATACTACCAAGTAACAAAATGCAAGGATTTTCCAGTCATTCATATTATTATACAATACACTCCAGGTTCAACACTTAGCTTGTAAATCCAGAAGTTGCAACAGTTTTAGTTCCGGACTGACTCTGTCTGATGTGAGCAGTATACAACCAATACATGTGGAGGTAAAGGTTGTAAAAGTTGCCTGGCATCAATGTTACTATATGTATGTGCGTAGCAGAAAGGATTTAGGCCTTTAGGTGGTGAGTTAGTGTGCTATGTGTTATCTCTTAGCCAATGGGAGGGCATATTGAACACACTTATGTCTGCTTGCAACCACAGAAGCTGCTGCTTCGTCCTCTGACACCTCACCTGCGTGTGGCTGTGGTGATCTTGGCATTGGTGGTGGGATGTGTGTTCCTTCCTCTTGTTTTATTTTTTCTTAACAAAAATCATTTTTATTAAATTATCACGTATGACATAGGCACTCTTACATTTATATAAATGAAAACCAAACATTGACACCACTTTGGTTGCAAACATTATCCATCTCAGACACCACTGAAACAACTGTAGTTGCAACCATTATACATTACTTATAATCTAACCAGTCATTGTTAATTAAACATTATACAGTTCATTCAAATCCCAACTTCTTTTAAACCTTGTTCCTTTTCTGCTTATATTGTTCCCACAATTCCCATTTTTTTCCCATGTAGTTTGCTTCTTCCCCTTTTCTAAAGATCCCAGTTGCAGTTGTTTTATCTCTGTTACTATATTTACTACTTCTAGTAAGATTGGCTTAGACTTTGATTTCCATTTTCTAGTAATTGCTTTTTTGGCAGCCACCATACTTAGACTCAGCAAGGCTTTACTATATCTAGCAAATTCTGATTTTGTAGCATAGCTCAAAAAAATCATCTCCTTAGTCAATCCAGTCTGCTCACCCAGCATCCCCGACAGAGTGGTCCACAGGGAATTTTTAAAGTCTGCCAACTCATTACACTCTCAAAAAATTGTTCCCAACTACCTCTTTCATCCCTGTCACACCTCCAACATTTGCTATCCACCCGAGGAAAATTCTTTGGAGTCTACTTGGTGTATAAAAATACCTATGCAAATACTTCCAGGCAAAGAGCCTAAATTTTCTAGACTTTGTCACATATGTGGGAGATATACATATCCCCCATTGTCTCTTTGTGAATTGCTTATCCAATCTCTCTTCCCAATCCTTTCTAAGTTCCTCTGATTGAGTCTTATAGTTATCATGCAATATTTTATATGCTCTACTAATTATTAATTTTTTAATGGCAGCTTCTGTTAGATTCTATTAAAAACTCTACCAGTGCTGGTCTTTCATTTAATACCCCCTTTTTCTTTCTCTTTGCTTATACTTTGATATCAATCCTTGATAGGGAAGGCAATCTCTAACCTGCAGTCCAAATACATTCTTGGCATCTTTCCATTCTGTTACCTTTCCCTTTCTAGTTATTTGCTCCAAGTACTTTGGATCCTTTGCCAGTTTTCTCCAATAAATTTCAGCCCTATCTTGCCTATTGTCTGTTTCCCTAACTGCAGTCATCCTTATCAGCAGAATGTCTTTTCTCCATTCTCATGGTGGTTCAGTTCATAAAATACTCCATGGTATTCATGAATGTAATATTCTGTATGATTGCTGTTGTTCTCCTTAAGAATCTACATTCATAATCCCAGTCTTTCCATGTTTCTTGAGCCCCCCCCCATATCATCATCATCCCTTTCCACTATGAATTATAGTTTTCTGCTTGTGCTATGTATAACAGCCTTAACTGTGTTGCTCTATAATATCCCTTCAAATTAGATAATCCTAGTCCACCTTTGCTCTTTCCCCTAGTTGATCATGCTGAAGTTGTTTTCTCATGGTGATGTTGTGTAGTATGCCACATACTGTGAATATTTCAGTACATGTCCATGGAGTGTACTGCAGAGCTCTACCAGATGTATCTAGGCACCGGAGCCATGACTTCAGCAGCCCAAACACATGCTCTATAATATTTCTAGTTTGAGTGTGAGCCTCATTATGGCATTCTTCAATGAGTGGGTGTGCATTTCTGATGGGTGTCATCAGCCATGGTTCCAGTGCATATCCTGCATCCCCCATTAAATGACCCTGTGGGATACCTCCCCTAATGAGCATCTGATACATTTGGGAGATGTGCTAGATATGTGAGTTGTGATAACTGCTAGGGTTGCCAGCACACACATTCAAAATGATTCCCTTGTCATTACACATATCTTGGTAGTTAATAGAGTGAAAGTCCTTTCTATTAATCTAGAGCCTTCACTGTTCCCCAGGTGGTGCTTTCATTTCTACAGGTGTGCAATCTATGGCACCCAGTACTTTAGGGTAATGTGCTATAGGGTAGAACTCCTGCATATTTATCACCCTATCCTCAGCGGTACAGGGAAAATATATGTGGTCCCTAGCATGTTGGAGCATAGCATTAAAGAATTGATGGAGAATCTTGGATGCTGATGTCTGTGATACCCCCAGCGTGTCTCCTGTTGGTGTCTGAAAAGTTCCTGCAGCTAAGATTCTAAGTGCTACACATACCTTTGTCTCCATGGATTCCCACCGGTTAGCCCTGACTCTGAGTTGAGGACAACAGAGGTTGTGGAGTTCCCATAGTGTGTCTTTATCCACCCTGTGGCTCTCTACAATTTCCACATATGTAGGTTGTGAAGAGTGACCTGGGATCGGGAAACTCTTCTCCGTCTTGGCCAATGGTCTATTTGCAGTAGCAAAGCATGGACTGGCTGTTGCGAATACATTTGAATGAAAGCAACAGCAGCCCCTAACATTGTTTCCGTGTAGACTCCTTTCCATGGCTGTATTCTAATAGGTTTTGGAATTTGCAGGGAAGACCAGCACTGAGTCTACACTGCTGCTTTATAGCTTGTTGAATAGTTCCTCCATCTTGGATTGGTTGATTAGCATACAGTTCAGCTGCTTATGCTGCAATTTGCATGCCACAGTGTTTGCCTTGTTTGTGCGGCTGTGTGAGGCTCTACACACCATGTAGAGCCACTTACTGAATCCAAAATTGTGCACTACCATGTGAGTGGCATGGCACATCCCAATGTGCACATGGTGTAAATGGACTGTGTAGGCTTTATTGAATCTGGCATCTGGCTATTTATGAAAAAAATGCTTAGTTACTCATATCATTTTCCAAGGCCAAACCAGGTTTCATAGTCTTTAAAGTCACCATGTCTAGACAGCTCTAAGATTGTATTTATTTTGTTTACAATGCAAAGGGAATACTGCTTGTACACAATTTGAGGACACATTCCACCAGATCTGTTTCAATTTCCTCTGCCGTTTTCAATTATTCATCATTATTGATTGATATTTCTGCTGTGGTAACTTGGTCTAGGATGCATACCTTCTCAAGCATTTCAGACTTGATCTGCTTTCCAGATCTAGAACAGCCTTTGCTTCAACCATACTTCAAGTTATATTGCCATGATACCACCTGGCAATATTGGTAGCTGGGCCCTTTGTCCCAACTGTTAAGACAGATGAAGAGGATGACATAGGGTACAAAATTTGTACTTATAACATAATGTTAGATCCTTATTGTCCTACACCATCTATCTCAAAATCCTTCCTTCTTTTTCTTTTTCAGATTGAAATAATTGCCTTACTTGGTTGTTTATGAGGGATCATAATGGGCCAGACCTGAAGCCTTTCCTTGTGAAAGAATTCAGCCGATTATTTGTACCTCTCTGAGTTGTACCTCCTTTCACATTAAGGATATTTTTGTCTGTCCTTCAAGCAAACTGGATCTGACGTTGCTCTGTTAGAGCAGTGTATTATGGGAGATGGAAGCTTGAGCACTGGAGAAAGTTCTGATAGTGTTGCCAGGCTGGAGCTGCCTAGAGGCGGATAGCCTAACTGTTGAGAAGGATGGAGAAGGACAATGAGGATTTAGCATTATGTTTAGTACAGAACTTCAGTGTCCTTTTCTCTATGTCATACTTTCAGATAAGTAGGAAGTTGCTCTTACCATATCTGTCCTTAGGGAATGATTACTAAAGTTGTTACTGGGTCTTGAAAGAACTGACAGTCCCAGAGATTTGAATACTACAAATATTACTTTTTCTGTCCCATTGTTACACACTGTCAAGAGCAGAATTTTATTACTGTGGCATTGGCAAAGTAGTGGAATAAACACCCAGACTATATCAGAAGTATTGAATCAGTAATGATATTTAAAAATATATTTTATTCCTGGATTTCATGCATTTAGTACTAATATTCTAGAATCTATGTTCAGATTTGGGTCATTGAGACCTGAGCACAGGTCACCACCAAACCATGAACTATAATTTTTGACATGTTTCAGTAATCCATTTGTCAAAGCCAAAATGAAAAGTGAATCTAACATAAAGCCTTTAACATATACAGACAGCAGAGAAAAAGACCCTTTTCTATCTGGGCCCTATGATTATTAAATCATTGTGCAAAATTAAAGACATATGATGGAACAGAGTATGACTTAGTACAGTGAGAATAATTGTAGGTAGCAATGACAGTTCATTATTAATTTAAAAACAAAGCTAAAAAAGTTCAGGAAATGGGTATGTGCTTCATCAAAGTGAGTTTATGCCAATGTACCATAGAGCGTTATAAGTGGTCCCTTCATCATAATCCACCATATTATTTGTTGTTCTTGAACAGTGTAACACAGGATTCTCTTCATGAGCCTTGCTGCCAAAATGTATTGCTAGTTACACTGTTCGTGAAGAAAAATATATCATTGTAATGATCAAGGGACACATGATAATACTCTCTACACTCTAATTTCTGTCAGTAATCTTGGTATGTGGTCTATTTGTCTCTGAATTGCAGTTTTGGATCTTAATCATGTTGTATTTATCACGTACTACACAGGTGCTGCCTACCTGATTTATAGCAATGCTCAGAACTGGGAGTTAGCTTTTATTTCTCTGTGCAGTGGCCCTGCTCAATGGAGAACATCTCCGAATCTGGACAACAGTAATAATTATCATGCAAATATTACATAAAGGAATACAATTTCCAAGCATATACATTTCTTAAATGGAGTGAGTCAGTGATGTCTCATCTTTTTCCTTTGTTTCTTAATGTGATTGTGATGAAGGGACCACTTATACTGCTTTGTGGTACATTGGCATAAACTCAGTTTGGTGTAGCACATACTCACCCATTTCTTGAACTTTTTTTTTCATGCAATCATTGCTATATTTAATTTAAGTAGCATTACATATTTATTGAGATTCTTTTTTAATTTCCCCAAATACTTTGGATTTTTATTACTGTGATATGAATGAACTCCATTCATGAGTCAGGGTATAATTAGAATTCATGGAAATTAGTGTCGCTTAAGTCTTTGATGTTTGTCAAGAGTGCTCTTCTCAGCACCTGCAACATACCCAGAATCATTTCTTTTTGCAGTAAATATGTGCTTACATGCATTGGTAGCATATTTAAGTAAAATTGAAAATGATTTTTTATTAGCCCTGTTGCTTCTACTACTATTGGAACTATCTCTGTGCATTTATCCCCAATTGCTCTAGTTCTGCTTGCATATCCTGATATTGTATCACTTTACATCTGTCTGTTTTCTTCAGCATGGAAATGCAAATATTTGCTGAAGATGAGACAGTGTACACGTGCACAGATATATGTGGTTCCCTTATGTTTCATCAGTTTCTATATCACTGCATCTGATTCATTGCTTCCTGATAGCTGTCTGCAAGTTTTGAACTTTTGTCCCTGAAGGACCCACATCCATCTTGTAGGTTTGATAAAATGGGTTTTGATTTTTTTTTTCAATGAGCTGTGGATCAATGATGTGCAGGTCCATGAAATGACAAAGGCCCTACCTATTTATCCATCTATCTATCTATCTATCTATCTATCTATCTATCTATCTATCTATCTATCTTTCTCTCTCTCTCTCTAGATAAACAGACAAACATACAATCACAACCACACACACACACACACACACACACACACACACGCACACACAAATGTATATTTACAATACAACTAAATCAAATATTTAACATTATATAGCTTATAGTGTTACAAATACTTTTTCTGCAATATACAAATAAAAATATAAAACAATGATTGAATATTAACAGATTTATTACAAAGACAGCTATCATACATTAAATGGGCATATTTATTTATTTACATTTTGCTTACTGGATCAATCCCACAAGGCTAGTGGCCTCTTTACAGGGAAGACCAGAGGTGGCATTCATACTAACACTGGGGAAATTTTAACAAAATGTTTAATAAAGTATATCTAAATTTGCATATTTACAATATCTAAACACAGTGCTAACAGGAAAAATGAATGAGATAACTGTTGTGACAGTCCATCCCCAATTTATTTTAATGTATAAAATGTATTAGCTCTACTTAACTGAATTGTATGTGGTCAGGTTAAAACAATGCATGCGCAACCTGGAAACCATTGCTATACTTCTCCTGTAACTGAAGTCTAAAATATTTTTATTTATTTGCTGACCAGGTTTGTCATAAAAGGCTAGCATCTTTTTCAGGGAAGTCCTAAGGTGGTACTTTTGCCAGGGCATCTTTTTCATCCACTTGACATAGAAATGCTACCAGCTCAGGCAGATGGGGTCTCAATTTAACATTGCATTCAAAGGACAATACACTCAGGAGTGCAGTACCTCCTTATACTACAGTCTCAGCAACCCACTACCTGGTGTGGGAAAAGAACCCACACTCTTCTACATCGAAGGTGAGTGTGCTACCTGTTGCACCACTGACATATCTACATCATAACACATATGTATTGGTTCACTTCCGCGGTGGTGCAGCAGTAGCATTGTTGCCTCACAGCAAGAGGTTCTCCCATTCGATTCTCGGCTTGGGTTGGGAGTGCCTTCTGTGTGGAGTCTGCATGTCCTCCCCCCGGTCGAGTGGGCATTCGAAAGACATGCGTTGAATGGGCATGCCTTCATTGAAGGCTGGGCATCGGGCTGGAAACTCGACACCATAAAAACTAACTGGCAATCATTAGCGGACCGGAGTTCTGCTGTGGCGACCCCTAACTGGGAAAAGCCGAAAGACAAACAACAACAACACATATGTATTGGAACATCCTTACGTACACAAACTAATGGGACAGAATATAAAAACAAATTATTATTTCTGTTTGCAGTTCTTAAAAAAGACCTTAAATTTCAATTATAATAGGTGTCAGACCAATTAATTCAAATATCCTGCTTTGCTGTGGCATGATAACTTTTAAGAAATCTCAGTCTGATTCCTTATCAGTATTGCATCTTCTATTGTTGATGACTCATTTAAATTTCCTTACAATAAACACTAGGGGAAATAAAATGAAAACTAAGTTTGGCATTTCTTTTCACAGCATCAGTAAAGAAAGACATATCTGTATGAATAATTTAATTCATTTTGAAAAACTGTACTATTAATGCTGGCATAAAAAACATAAACACAGGATAGTAGGGAGAGAACTTCAGCTGCAATCTTTCTTCTGCAAAATAAGTGATACTTTCAAGATCATGAACTATTGGAAACAGTACTTGTTAGTTAACATGCTTAAATATATACTAGCACAAACAGCAACAACTCAGTTAAGAATCAAAAACTAAGCTGATAAAGAGCACAGTACATATATTGAAATGGGTTCTATATCCTTTTGTAGAGCAGTTTTCTCTTTAATTAGTCAGAAGTTAAATGTAAAGCATGGAGCACTGCTATTACACTCCAAATTTGGGAAGACTACAACTTTATTAAGCGGCATTCTGATGCACGATAGTGCATGGAGCACTGCGATTACACTCTGAATTTATGCTAGGGCATTATCAGTAGCCATCACAGAACAGAACAGAACCCAAACCATTTTTGGAAGTTCAAAAGCTGTTATATACTTTACTGTTACAGAAATATAAAAAGACTACTAAAGGTGCTCATGAGCTAGTAGCTCATGACATACTTGCTAGAAAAAGCAAGTGCTTGAACTGCCACTGGTCCACTCTCCTGTTTCTGCATAGCCCTACCAACGCTGGATTCCCAATCCTAAACCCTCTTCTCATTCCCTCCCTACAGCTGCATCCCAAACTCATAACTGAGTGCAAGCATGAAACAGTGGGTTTCATTCAATTGTAGCAGAACCAAGAAAAGACAACTTGCAGAGTAAAGTGTCAAACAGCATTTAAACCATTAGTTTATTTTAGGGACACTTTTCTTCTGCATATCATCTGTATGGCAGCACTGAGTGTTACAGCTTTTCAGACTATAAAACACTTCCCTTTCTGACACTTTTCTTTCTGTAACTAGCAGCATATCATGGTAGAGAACGCTGCATGCAATATAAGAAAATTACGATCAATCCCTTAATCATAACTAACGAGTTACGTGTTCTCAACATAGATGTCAAGGTTCTTCTCTCGAGCTTTGTTTCACTTTACTCTTGAGGTGAATTTCTTGAAATCTATGATTTGAAAATATAACACGCTGGTTAGAATCAGTGACCCAATTATAGCATTCTATGTTAAATGGCTGTACAAATTATTTAATAGGCAATCTCATGTGAGTGTAATATTGGGATACAAGTGGCATACTGACATTTTATAAAGAAAGCAAAAAGCATTCAGATGATAGTGCAATTTCCTATCAGTTGTTACCTTTTAGACTGTAGCCCGGATTCACGAATGCTTACACTAAGTGTACATGATCTGTATTCAAGAGCATTCCTACCACGATTTTTGTGCTGTCTGTTCAGTCAGAACAATTCAACTGTGTAGATGTAGTCTAAACATTGTGTGAACCTTTATGAATCCCTCTCGATATTTAAGGTTGCAAGAAAATCAGTAGGAAAACTATAATTAGGAAGAAGAAGGTGGGAGTTAGTGTACACAGTGTAGGCATTCATGAATCTGGCCTATGTATTAATAATAAGTGTGCCAATGTTTCCCATGACCCATGAGTGAGAGTTTCATAGAAAGAAGACACACTTGACAGGCATGGGTGCTATCTGCTTGACTGCATTAAAGACAACCATACTAAAAATGAAAATATGTGTTTTTATCATAACTTATATTTTCTGATGCACAAATGTCCCTGCACCAGTGTTATTTTTTGATTTGTTATACTCCAAAATGCCCCGAGAGTCATTACCAGTTGATGTGATTTCATTTTACACAGCAAGCATTTTGCCTCACTCATGCAGCTTTATCAATATACAGTGGATCATTTTCCATTGTTTTGTCTGTCTTCTGGTTTGCAATGATAAAATCAAATTTTCATATCACTCACAACAGCATCAGTCTGCCTTTTTCTGTGACTTTGCGTTCTTTGATTTTTTTTATACTGTCTCCAAAAGCAGCATTTTAAGATACATTTGAATGTTAAGCTTCAAAGAATAATAATAATAATTGTTTTTATTTCAAAACTCATAATTCTACTTCCATGTCAAATTGCAGAATTTATACACATTTGTGTGCTGTGCAAAGCCATCTTGCATAACCCTGCAGAAGTGTGTCTTTCTGCCTCAGACTACATGACTGATGATTCATATACAGTCACAAACTGGCTTTAATGGGATTTAGAGGCATGCTAATTGTGGATGTTTCTGAACTGCCATATAGTCAAGCAGATTGACTGCCAAATTAAGCCAAATGCACTGCTCATATTCACAGAATGTTTGTGTATATCATGTTTTCTAACTAAACTGTAAAGCTTGCCATCTGTGAGTAATAGCTTAGGCTGAACTGGTCACACTATAAACTTTTTACTGACCATGTAGCTAGAGTTAATGTCTTAGTTGCCACCCTCCCATATTCACTTATAACACGCAAAGACTGTCAGTATGATGCAGCATATGGTATGACAAATAGTAGAAAAATACATGATATTGCAAGATATGATGTGTAGAGAGAATGCCTAATCAAATACAGACAGGAAACAAAGAAAGTGATATGCAACTCATGTTTTTCTTTATACACAAACCAGAAGACAGCTGGTTCACCCAGGCTAACAGTGTGCTGAAAAGCAAATAAACTGTCTGTGCAATCCAGTAATAAAAGTTCTGTTAAAATCCAGAATTTAATGAAAAGAATGAAATAAAACAAAATAAGAACAAAAATAATAAAAATTAAGTCCCTTGTCCAACGATAAGCGCTTTCGAATAGTTCTTCTTCAGATCGTATAATCAAATGGGACATTCATCTGTATATATAAGCCAGTCAAAATTATTCACCCAATGAGAATATCAACACCAAGATTCCAGCCAATCCATGCTTAGATTTCTCCATCTGATTTGCATAAACCGGGTTAACAATCCCATTTTCTAAATGGATGCCACACACAGCTTGCTAATGACATGTTGTCTGATTGGATCGCAATAGTCCCTGATGGAAGGATGGAATGAAATGCTTGCAATGCTAGTAGCACTGTCCCCAGTTCCAGGACATTGATATGCAAAAGAGCCTCTGTCTCTGACCAGGTGCCTTGGACAGAGTTTTCCTGACATAGCCCCCCCACCCCATCAGGGTGTCCGTGGTCACCGTGGCTTTTGGTTGATGGGGGTTCAAGGGGCGAGACCATTGTTGGGGATTTTGAGATGTCCACCAGAGTAAATCTTGCTTGTATCTCTGAGTTACACTTATCTGAAAAGACAAAGGATGTTGTAGAGGGTACTACTGAGTGAAAATTGACCACTGAAGGAGCCTCATGTGGAATCTGGCTAGAGGAACAATGGTGATTGAGGTTGCCATTGACTCCAAGAGTTGGAGTATAGATCGAGTGGGAGATTTGTAGTGACAGAGCAGTGGTTAAACCTGTTGCCTTATTCTTTGTAGCCTGTGGTCTGGAAGAGATGCTGTGCAATTTTTCATGTCCAACAGTACCCCGATGAAATCCAAAGACTGAGCTGGGTTCATGTTGCAGAAGCAAAGGTATCTTCTAGAGCATTTGTCCATTTTTATGTGGTAATACGCATCTTGAAGAACTACAGAGCACATCCAATCTTCTTCTTCCAGGAGAGGAAGGAGAGACTGAACCGTAACCATCCAGAATTTCTCTGTTTTTACAAATTTGTTCAGTATGCTGAGATCCAGTATTGGTCTCCAGTCCCCTGTCTTTTTTGGCACTAAAAAGAACCTTGAGTAAAAGACGGATCCTATCTGGTCTGGGGGGACTGTCTGGATGACTCTTTTTTGTAGTAGCTTTGGATTTCATGTGCTGCTGCTTCCCTTTGACTGGGTGGAACACTGGGTAATACTCTGGATGAGATTGGACAAAGATGGAAGGGAATGCGATAGCCTCTGGATATTATCCGTTGTACCCAAGAGTCAGTGGTTATATTTCGGCAGGCAGTGGGGTACAAGGAAAAATGACCCCCAACCACTTCCAGAGGTGAGCAGTTAGGCAACGTGTCATGAGCACTGATAGGGTTGGCCAGAGAAAGAATCTCTGGAACCCCGGTTTCGCAGACATCCTCTGCCCTGAAAGGGGCATCTTCCATTGGAGTTTCCCCCTGTGCCTCTAGGGGAGAACTCGGCACGTACATCACAGAAAGAGCCCTGTGATTTCCTGTACCACATCTTCCTGCTCTTCTGATTTCTGGAGTAGAACCATTGAGGAGTGGAGAGTGTGACACCAACAGTACTATCTACTTCTTGTTCACACCTTGCCATGTATCTTTCACTTTAGGGCCAAACAAAGAAACGGTCTTGATGAGGGTGTTCATGAAGGAAGCCTTAAAGGACTCCACAAAGTCACAAAGGTGCATCCAGGCATGTCATCTGGTGACTATACCCATGCCTGCCACTCTAGCCTCTCCTTCTGTTGCATGAGAAATAAGACACATGGAAGAGTTGGAAATAGACTCTAGGGTGGCTATCTGAGAAGCCACATTGTCACAGACCTTGTCAGAAACAGCTCCTGACAAGATTTCAGAGAGTTGGTTGATAAGATCCCTCTGGAGCCTTGTAAAGTGTGCCAAATAATTCAAAGACCTTACGGTGAAGGTCGATGAAGCAAACACATGCTTCCCTAGTCTGTCTAACTCCCAGAACTCCTTGTTGGGCAGATGGACAGTTTGGCTCTCTTCTGCCAAATCCTTCTTAGTTGCAGATGCCACCACCATGGCATCTACTAAAAGAACTCGTGACCAATGGGGATGCTCAGCTGGGGGCAATAAGATTTTATCAGGCCTCAGTGGTATCACTTCCAGGGTGCCAGGAGCCTTCCATGCCTGCTGGACTATGAGCGTGATGAGCTCATCAGCTGGGCATGAAAGGCCTGCAGGAAAACGGATTCTCAGAGGAAGGATTAGAGGACTTCCAGTCACCTCTCTGTCTAAGGATCTCAAGGATGTCCCCAAAGGACACCTCATCAGAGGGTGACCGTGGGGACCCTTCCCCATCATCAAAGTCTGTATCTTCAGTCAACGAATCCTCAGTAGAGTACACATGCTTCCTCTTGCACAATGCTTTGCATGGTACTTCCTCAGTGGGAGGTTCTGGGGAAGACTGCAAAGAGGGGGTCTCCTGAGGAGGAGAAACCTGAGGCCCTTGTGCCCAGTGTCCAGTGGTTGTGGCTTGAGAGAGTTGTGACACAGAGGGGGAAGAGGACTCTGACATGTGGGGTTTGCCAGCGGAGTCAAGAGCCCTCTCCATGGCCTGGAAGGCTGGCCTGCCCAAGAAGGGATGGCAGCCCAGAACCGAGCATGACAACCTCAGAACCGGGGTCACACCCCACCCCAATGATCCAACCTCAAGACCAGGAGTCTCAAGAGGACTGTGAAGCATGAGAGAGGGAGGATTCCTGGAGGGTGCCAAAGAAAAAAAATCAGCATGGAACCAAGAATGCCCTCCCCCACAGTACAGCCACTGGCCTGAGAAGATCCCGATGCCCTTTGCACCAAGGGCCATAAGGAAAACTTCAGTTCCAAAGTGAGATCCACTATTGGGGTTCGAGGAAGAGAAGCTGCTGTCAGAGTACTGGGCTTTGATACTTGGGTGGAAGTCGCAGGAGGAGTGTACGTTGGAGTTTGAGGAGATATGCATTCACCTGAAGGAGGGAACATAGATTTCAATGGTTGAGAGAGACCTCTGGCCACAAGCAACTGGTCAACAGGCCACAACACATCTTGCTCAGAGAGGCTCCTGGTCGACCTCATAGAAAAACCTGAGGGCGATTCTGGACTTTCTAGAAAAGGA